>NW_021859663.1:17876-19023 GCF_006229205.1 Suricata suricatta
GGAGAACCGTGAGTTCTGTCTTTACTCTCTGCGTCTCCCTCTCCTGCCCCCTTTTTCTCTCCCTCCCTCTGGAGAAGGACCCGCAACGATTCTCCTCTCCGCCCTGCCGGTCGGGGTGGACGAAACAGGTACCGCCAGATCGCCAGGGACGAGCAGCCCCGGCCATGGGGTTACGACAATTGGCGCCTCAACGCTGGGCTCAGTAAAGTAACGCGACACTGAGAGCCGGTTACGACAGTTCTGGTGACATCTCATAGCGGCAGAGCCTTTAACTGCTCTGTCATTGCTTGACACAGGCTCCTGCTAGACATGAGAGACTCCATTTTGCTCTGTCTCCCAAGGTCTGTTAAATGTTGGCTATCAATTAATCTTGACAAACCCTTTGATCTCAATATGATGCCCTCCAGTATGTCCCCTCACTTTATAAAATCTGTAAGACTAACGTCCTGATTCGGGAAGACTAGCTGCATAGCCCTCGGGATTTCCATCTGCAAGTTGGGGATCATCCCTGTAAGTTATCCTGAATAAGTCTGTGTAAACTGGGTGGACTTGCCAGCTCTTTCAATCAATGAACCTTCACAGTCTGCAGGATACTTCACAACCCCTCCCCCTGCAAACATTCCTGAAACTGGGAATTCGAATTTGTGTTTTGTCTCCTTTTGTTGTCAGTCTTCCTAAAAGTTTGTCAATCACATCATTTTTTTCAAGGAACAAGCTTTATGTGTCATTGATTTTTTTCTATTGTCTTTTCTCAATTTTGTTCATTTCTGCTCTTATAGGTACTATTTCTTTTCTTAAGCTTCATTTAAGCTATTTTTAGGCCACTACTTTTTCTACACTATTGAGGTGGGAACACAGATTATAGATATGGTTTTTTTCCCTCTTTTTATAAGTTGAACTCAAGTTAGTTAACATATAGTTTAGTATTGGTTTCAGAGGTAGAATTCGGGGATTCATTACTTACATGTAACACCCAGCGTTCTTCCCAACAGTGCCCTACTTAAGGCTCATCACCCATTTAGCCCAACCCCCCAAACACCTCCCTCCATCAACCCTCAGTTTGTTCTCTGTATTTAAGTCTCTTAGGGTTTCCCTCCCTCTCTGTTTTTATCTTTTTAATTTTCCTTCCCTTCCCCTATGTTTAGCT
>NW_021859663.1:19123-28817 GCF_006229205.1 Suricata suricatta
CTTTCTCTTTCCTTCCTTTACTCTCATTTCAGGGGCTTTTCAAGGAGTGTGGTCTTATTGTAACACTTTCATGTCAATTACTCAGTCTACAATCCTCTAGCCCATTAGCTAGTCTCCAGGGAGTAGAAAGCCTGCCTTTTGGCTGGAAGTTAGTACCCTGGCCAGAATGGTAATAAGACCCAGAAACTTGATGCCCTCTTTTTATTCCTGTTCTTATACAAAGTTGTCTTTCTTGGCCATGGGACAGCCCCTAGGTAACAAGTATGGCTGCCAATCTTAAGACCCCTGTGTGAGGTTTCCTTTTATTGGTCTAATACGATCCCCTCCACATCTCTGGTCCAGTCACTAGAATCCTGCCAAAACCAGTACATGATTGAAGTAAAACCCAACCAGGGACTATTTCCTAGGGAAGTTGGCTGTAAAGACTGTATGTGTCGGAATATAGCTTAGATCAGGATGGATTTCTATGTTTACTCTTTTCTGTCAATGTCCTCTACTGACTACTTAAATTTCAGAATCGGGTAATTCCTCCTTCTAAAACCTTTCTAGTGTTTTCCATGGATTAAAAACGGCACAGCCTCCAAGGAAACTAAGGTATGACCTTCATGGCATGCTCCTCAAGACAAAGTAAACTGAGGCACGGCCTTCCACAGCATGACCTTTTATGGTATGGTTTTCCAGGCCCAGCACGGCCCAGTATTTCTGTCCATACATCAGGCACACTTTGGAAGCCTAGGATGCAATGGGGATGTGAAGGGAAACTAGGATCCTTCTCCATTTTCTTCAAAAATTTCATGGAAAATATATTTTCCTTTTAAAATTGTTTCAGCAAGTTAACTTCTAAGAACAAGTAATCCTCTTCTTTAGATGCTGTTTTTAATTGTAATTGTGTTTATAGCTTCTAGTTAATACTCCCTGATGCTGCCCCACAACAGTCTATCAGCCTTTATGAGGAAATAATATAAAATCCTAACACTCTAGAGGCACCTGGGTGGCTCAGTCCGGTAAGTGTCTGACTTCAGCTCAGGTGATGATCTCACTGCTCGTAAGTTTGAACCCCTCATTGCACTCTGTGCTGACAGCTCAGAGCCTGGAGCCTGCTTTGGATTTTGTGTCTCCCTCTCTCTCTGCCCCTCTCCCACTCATGCTCTCTTTCTCTCAAATATTAAAAAACATTTAAAAAAAATTTTTAAATACTCTCTAGCAGTACCAGATACTACAGTTTCTTTACCTGAAATTGTTCTCCTCTACTCCATCTAATATTTCTTTCCAAAAAGCAGTTATTTGCTCCCATCTTTCCAATGCATCAGGGGAGACAAGTCCATCCCCCAAAACCATGGAGTAATCTCATGGTCCTCAAAGTGTGGGAAGTAGGTCTACAAGGAACACTGGAACAAAGTATAGTTCACCCTTATAAAAGCATGTAAGGAACAGTTCCCTTTTCCTGCCTCTGGAAATTATGAGCTAAAATGAAGTCTAAAGCTACTGCAGGCATCCTACTGCCATTTTAGGAACACTGACAGGTGGTGTATAATAAGGAGAAGGGACACAAAGTCCCAGCATCACTGAGGACACCACTGACCTGATGAATTGGCCAGTCCACAGATGAAGCACCTTGGGTCTATCTGTTCTGTGAGACAAGAATTTAAAGAAGAAAAAAGCCAATTATTGGGTTTTTCCACTAGCAACACAAAGCATCTCCACTGAAATACTCTTGCCATACATTTTAATTCTATATTAAAATGTCACACCATAGATCTCACATAACATGAGACAATTCACTTCTTCCTCTTAGAGAACACAACAAAAGTCACATTGAGACCCTGGGATCAAACAGAAGTTATCCGAACCACAGAAATATTGCATACATTACTGTTAGCTTATTAAATTCCCAGGGAATGATAACATGTTTCACACAGATAATGCATCATAGGACTGAAATATACATAAACTTTGAATTGGCTTGAAATTACTGTTGTCTCTGATCATCGGGAAATTGTGTCCAAATGACTATGACCTTGAAATAAACTTCTGAATCTGCTGTCTACTCTTTAGATTTTATTGACATTTGAAACAGACTCTTCAGACAATACTGTAGGAGAACTTATCATCTCTGTAAACAATTTGGTTGCATTTCTCTGAAACCTTTCAAACTCTTTTATACGATTGAAGTCTATAGAATTTAATGATATGCTGATTTATAATTATGATTCCATGTTTTTTTATGCAAGGGACAAAAATATTTGGTTTCTGTCTCTACTTTGTTCCCATCATATACTTTCTGTCACATTTCTTTCATCATTACATTTGGTTTTAGTCTATATGTTGTTTAAAGTTTTTATTACATAAAATGTTGGGAATTTTCTCCCTCTTAAAGAAGACGGCTCCTTGTGTGGGTCAATCAGGTAAGCCTCTGTCTCTTGATTTAACACTTAGGTCATTATCTCATGGTTCCTGAGTTCCAGGCCCACATCAGGCTTCAAGCCGAGCCTGCTTAAGATTCTCTTCCTCTCTCTCTCTCTCTGTCCCTGTATCTGACTGCTTAGTCCCTGCTCATGGCTCTCTCTTTCTAAAAGAAAATTTTTAGATTAGTAAACTATCAAATAAGACGCTTTCAGAAGAGTCCAGCTTTCATTTCTATCCCTTCAACTTATTCACTCATTTTGCCTAGGAGGCAACCATTTTTTTAAAAAGTTCCTGCATTGTAATATACAGAAAAGTAAATAGATTTAATAGATGATGGAGAAAGCGACCATGATAGATGGGGACAGATAAAATGAACTGATATAGCTGTATATTCCTATTCTCTTCCTCTATCCTATTAAATAAAATGTCATGTGTTGTACAAACTCTCATACCTGTACAGAATTGGAGATTATTGTAAGCAGGCTGTTATTTTTTCTTCTAGCTACATAGTATTTCACTGTTTGTATGCACATCAGAGTATGCATAATCTCTCCCTTTGTTTCCCACCATCACCTCTGATTTCTAAGATAAGATCCATACAGGATGTTCCTATATAGACATTATATTTCTGTACAATCTGGAAGGCCTCAGACATCCATCTTTTCCACTAGAGTTGTGGTTTGTCCTGATGGTCTAAGGGGAAGGATGGGAAGGATGCATCCGTATCCAAAGTGTCATATGCCACTGACGTTTATCAGAGAGACAGCAAGAGAGGGAAGTGCAGATACAGCCCTCCTTCAGTCTCTTGAAAGGGGTTTCCACAGGTTTAGAGACTTTACTTTAAAAAAACAAGGAAAGGGACGCCTGGCTGCCTCAGTCAGTGGAGCACTCAACCCTTGACATCAGGGTCATGAGTTTGAACCCCATGTTGGGTGAAGGGCCTACATAAAAATGAAGTGAAATAAAAATATAATAAGTAAAATAAGAAATTAGGGAAAAGAAACAAAGTGATTACACAAATTTTGTGTGCATCATATTATTATGTTAGTGCCTTCTTGATATTTTTTTGTCCCCTCTCTTGTGCAAAAGGACTTGCAGGTGTAGGACACCAGCATCATATGGGCCTTGGGGCTTCCTCCTAGCTCCAGAAAACATGTCTAATTACAGAATGCATAAAGACCAAGTATACAACAGAATGATACAAAGATATCTTCCAGATCCACATCTGACCAAATCCTGAAATATAAAAAAAACCAGTATCGTAATTTCCTGCAATCCTCCTTTTCTCCCTCCTTTTTTCCTACTTCGTTTCCTTGAGACTATATGAAACAGATGATTGTCACTCCATGTTTATTTGAGAAAAGCTTATAAAGACACATGAGCAGAAGGTGAGTTCTGATGCAGGGGAGGCTGTGAGGGCAGCGTTCACAGGGGCCGGGAAGAATGAAGACAAGGCACTGCAGTCAGTACTGGGGCTTCCAGGTCAAGGATGGGGTGGAGGGAGCCTGCAGGGAGCATGGATTCTGCAGGGTCACTGAGCCCAGGACAAACCAGGTCCTGAGAAAGCACTGTGTTTGTGGAAGAGCAATGGCCAAGCAGGAAACTTTTTCACTATGCAAAGAAGCTTGAAAAGAAGGTTCTTCCTGGAGTGTCAGCATCTCCCCCTCAGCTCAGGAGTCCTGCAGAAGACAGAGCAGAGCGTTGTTTCCAGACCCACCTCCCCCAGCAGCCTCTCCTCCCCTCTCTCGGGGCCTCGTGTTAAAGCACCACAGTAAGAAGAAGAAGATATTCTTAACTATACTTGAACCAAAGCTATTTACAGGGCAAGCCTTCTGGTAAGTGGAGAGAAGCTTCATTTAACTATCTGAGCAGGAGTCAGGTCCAAAGTCTTTGACATTATTTCTGCCTTTTCACTTCCACCATCTATTTCAGGATAGTCAACTCTATCTCTAAGGAGATTCAAGAGCATTACCTGTTGGCTGAAGTCCAGAGTGGCCTGGGAAAGAGAAGGGAAAGCATATACTTAACACATACACAGGCAAGTCTCTGTCCCCACATGCAAGGTCCCAACACCAGACCCACCTCCTTAGATTTCTCTAACACCACAACCCACAATGTCATGCCAGTGGGAGCAGAAAGGGAGAGATATGACCCATGAAGTTTCTGCCACACAAATATTCTGTAGTTTCCTTAGCTTTCGTAGCTCATCCTGATTTTTCCTCAGATCCCAACCCAAGATATCCTGCTTCTTATCCTCTTTCGGATCTCTACAAGCCATAACTATGCTGCAACACAGTAACCATGGACCATTACTTTCTAGATTCTAGGACATCAGAGGTCAAATGGGGAAGGAAAGGCTTTTTACAAGGCCACCGGTACACAGAGAGTTATGTGATCACAGCTGTATTTCTCCCCCACGATGTCTATGGGAGGCCCAATTACCAACAGGTGCCTTACCTTTCTGATTCCGGAAGTAGATGAACAGCCCCACTGCCAGGAAGAGCAGACCCAGGACAAAGCCCCCGATTCCACTCAGCATCTTGCTCTGTGCAGAGTCTGACTGAGCCCCTGAGAGAAGAAGCAGTTTTAGTGATTCTTATCGCAAATCCAACTTCTCTGACAGACTCTGGGATGGAGAACTTTGAGAATGAGGAATAAAGCCTGCCCTGAAGGAAGCATAATAAGTGGCAATTTGGGGAGAGAAAAGAAGTTAAATTCCATTCTGTAGATACAATATTTATATTGAACTTTTTAAATATCGCACCTCTGCGATGGAAACAATCAAGAAAACTAATAGGCAACCGACAGAATGGGAAAAGATAGTTGCAAATGACATATCAGATAAAGGGCTAGTATCCAAAATCTACAAAAAACTCACCAAACCCCACACCCAAAAAACAAATAACCTAGTGAAGAAAAGGGCAGAAGACATAGACACTTCTCCAAAGAGGACATCCAGATGGCCTACAGGCACATGAAATGATGTTCAGTGTCATTCATCATTAGGGAAACACAAATCAAAACCACCCTGAGATATCACCTCACACCAGTCAGAGTGGCTAAAATGGATAAATCAAGAGACTAGATGCCGGCAAGGGTGTGGAGAGACGAGCACCCTCCTACGCTGTTGATGGAAATGTAAACTGGTGCAGCCACTCTGGAAAACAGTGCAGAAGTTCCTCAAAAAAACTATCCATAGAACTCCCTTATGACCCAGCAATAGCACTGCTAAGGATTTACCCAAGGGATACAGAAATGCTGATGCATAGGAGCACATGTACCCCAATGTTCATAGCAGCACTGTCAACAATAGCCAAATCATGGAAAGAGCCCAAATGTCCATCACCTGATGAGTGGATCAAGAAGATGTGGTATATATATACACAATGGAGTATTACATGGCAATGAGAAAGAATGAAATCTGGCCATTTGTAGGAAAGTGGATGGACCTTGAGGGTGTCATGCTAAGCGAAATAAGCCAGGCAGAGAAGGACAGATACCATATGTTTGCACTCATAGGTCTCACAGGAAAACAGGAGAAACCTAATGGAGGACCAGGGGGAGGGGAAGAGGGGAAGAGAGTTGGGGAGAGAGAGGGACGCAAAACTTGAGAGACTATTGAATACTGAAAATGAACTGAGGGTTGAAGGGAAAGGAAGAGGGGGGAAAGAGGTGGTGGTGATGGAGGAGGGCACTTGTGGGGAAGAGCACTGGGTGTTGTATGGAAACTAATTTGACAATAAACTATTTTAAAAAATATATCGCAGCTCTGACAAATCCACTACTGCAGCATCTATAGATGAGGAGCCTGGGACTCCACGAAGTTCAAGTAGCAAGTGACAGAGCTAATAAAAACCAGTGCCAAGATCGACTCCCCTCCTTTCAGGAAGGTCTGTGTACTGTAGAGGATGTGTCTGTTCTTAGATGACAGTGAACAACACACAGAAATGGTGCCAGAAGCACAAGCGTGTCCGAGGCCAGTGACTAGTGCCCAGCGTCACTGGAGAACCATTACTCGGCAGCCATGGAAAGTCTCAAAACATGGAAAACTCTTTCCTGTCTGCCAGGCATAACTGTCTCCCCAAGGATTGTGGGATCTGCAGAAATGGTCACAGAATATCTATAAACTATTATAGATTTCTATCACAGGATCACACTTGGTTACCCCCAGGACCTGTGCTAAAGAGAAGAGAACATGGAACAAATGGAAATGCGGTGTAAGGAGAGAGAACCCTGACACTCAGGAAAGCAAAGTCCCCTCCTCGGTGGGGGAGGAACTGTGAGGTCAGCAAGCTACTCACGCCACTCCACGGTGACAGGGCTCGTGCGACTCGGATGCTCCACGTGGCAGGTGTAGACCTCTCCACTCTGAGGAACCGTCTCCAGCATCACCAGGGTCTGGAAGGTCCAGTCTCCGTTACGGATCAGGCCTGTGGACACAACCCCAGCCTCCTCCTGCTGGCCGTTCCGGAACCACTTGACCTCGATGTGGCCCGGATAGAAGCCAGTCACAGAGCAGACCAGGAGGTTGTGGTGCTGCAGGGGCTGGGTCTTCGCGGGGTACACGGTCACGGTGGGCTCCACTGGAAGAGAGGGGGTAGAGGGACGAAGTGAGGAAGACAGAGTGAGTGTCCCTGGGTGGCTGCCCGGCTGCCTCCGTCCCTGGTCCCAGGCTCATCTCAGGCAGGCCTCCCGCAAAGCTGGCCTGTGGCCCAGGGAGAGCCAGGATCAGAGTCTTGAATTTAATCCTGACAGCCTGGGTCCCTTCGATTTGAGAGGTGTTGCAGAAATATGCAGGGCTTATTTTTCATAGCATGAAGCAGTTATTCCTTGTTGAAGTGAAGTGTTCACACATTCTGCAAGGCATGTAATGTATCAGTTTAAAGCATGATTTCTGGAGCAGGCTTTCAGAAGCCGCCATGTTTTCTGGCTGCCTCAGGCAAGGATTATCACTCTCTGGGGAGTGAACCAGTAAACAAGATTTGCATCTGGATGCTGGAGATTGCCATTTCCTGGTCAAAATATTTTTGAGGACTATCTTGCTGGGCCAGATGTAGATTTGGCCAAGGTGCACAAAAGATCAAAACCTTATTTCCGCATGCAGCGCTAGCTTCCCCTCCCCAGTGTTGCAGATGCAAGCCTGCGCACTTCCGCTTCCCTTTGAAGCTGTGTCCCGAGTTTGCAGTTTCGCTTTTTCCTTTTCTCTAATATTCATGTGACTCTGTTACCTGGTAACCTACCCGGGTCAGTTCTCCGCCCCAAATTCTATATAAGAGTGAATTATTTTCTAAATAAAGAGAGAGGCTTGATCAGAAACCGTGTGCTGTCTTCACTCTCTGCGCTCCCCTCTCCTGCCCTGTTTTCTCTCCCTCCCTCAGGAAAAGAACCCGTGCCAATTCTCCACCCTGCGCCCAGCGGGTTGCCACCAGACGAGATGGGTGCAGCTGAACACCAGGGACTAGCGCACAGGGACCTGGCTTCGGCTAAGACAACAGGCTGCCTGGGTTCAAACACAGGCTCTGCTACTTTACTTATTGATCCTGAGAGAATATTACATTCCTCTGCACCCAGCTTTCTCCTCTATCAAGGGGGATAGTAATACTACCTAAGCTCTTAGGATTATGTGAGGATTAATGTACCTGAAGTATGTAAAATGATAATTAGACTCAGTCTTCAATATATGTTAACTACTTGTTAGCATTGTTTAATTCGAGAGAAAATATGATACAAAGCGGTTTGGGTAAATTGGAGCACAGCTTGAGATAGATGGGGAAATAGAGTATGAAACCTGGGAATGCTCCACTCACAGTTTTGAAACCACAGAAATCTTCTTCTCCTGGAAGCAGGAAAGAGAAAAGTGATTCTCTAGACTATATGTTTACTTTCAAGAACAGTGTGAGTCCTGAAGACAGGGAAAGAGGCAAGGAAACTCGATTTTAAAAAGTTCTCATAAGCACTCAGATGGTCAGTCCTTCTTCTTGGCAGTAAATTACTATTATTGAAATTGTTAGTTTATAGTTGTCTCCCTTTTTTTAATGTTTTTTATTTATTTTTGAGAGACAGAGAGAGTGCGAGCGGGAGGGGGTCGGAGAGAGAGGGAGATACAGAATCTGAAACAGGCTCTAGGCTCTGAGCTAGCTGTCAGCACAGAGCCTGACATGGGGCTCGAACCCACGAACCTTAAGATCATGACCTGAGCCGAAGCTGGATGCTTCACCTACTTACTGAGCCACCCAGGCGCCCCAGTTGTCTCCCTTTTAAAGCTGACATTTGAGTTCAGAGCAGGGTCTGAGACTCATTAATAGTTATCCTTAGTGTGGAGACAATCCTTTTCACTACCAGCCTCTATAAATACGGTTTTGAAAAAAGGGAAAATATGGGGAAACGATTTTTACAATACCATAAAACGGTAGATAAGGAGATGACAAATCTTTGCCAACAATTTGGCAGCATATTTCATTAAATATAAATGTTTGCATTCCTAGCATGAAAAGTAATAAACAGAATCAAAACATAAGCCTAGAGAAAATAGTGAATCAACCACCAGCAAAGCAATAATAATCTTATGCATAGAGAATGCCTAAAATCACTCAGAAAAATCCCTAAGATAATAGTAGGTAATTTTTATATCACTAACAACAACTAGCCAGTAGATATGTAGAAAACAAACAAACAAATGTTCAAGAACCTCAGAAATCAAAGGAATATAAGTTAAAAATTAAAAAGTTACAAAACTTCAAATATTTACAATATTAGAAAAAAAGATTAACAAAGGGGAATGTGACGTGAATTGTTACAACTCTATAATGAAATAATATGCATCTCCTTAAATACTTTCGTCATTATAAAAAGAGTAATATCAGTATATTTAGTAACAAGATTATAATTAAGATACGTGGCTCCACAATCATCTCCAGAAGGTCAGAATACACACACTAGGGGAAAAAGGAGCAGGCAGTTTAGACCAGAAAGAAGCCTCAGAAATATCAGAGGGGTTTGAGGTGCCTGGGTGGCTCAGTTGGTTAAGCATCTGTCTTTGGCTCAGGCCATCATCTCAGGGTTCCAGAGTTCAAGCCCCGAGTCAGGCTCTGTGCTGACAGCTCAGAGCCTGCTTGGGATTCTGTGTCTCCCTCTCTGTCCCTCCCCTGCTCTCACTTTTTCTATCTCACTCTCTGCTCTTCCCCCATTTGCTCTCGGTCTCTCTCTGTCTCTCTCTCTCAAAAGTAAACATTAAAAAGAAAAAAGAAATACCAGAGGGGCCTCAGAGGTCCCCCAAGTCTTCAACCAG
>NW_021859663.1:28917-48464 GCF_006229205.1 Suricata suricatta
AAAAAAAAAAAAAGCTACTATGAATTCTAACCAAAGATGATGGCTCTTGGGTGTGCCGATGCTTCAGGCTCACCCAAATCAAAGTGGGAAGATACTGGAAAAGCCAAAATCCAGAATGTCTGAAAGGAATAAATATTTTACTTGTGCATTATTTTTAAAAATATATAATATGGATAACCTGATACATATTTTATTTGGTTCAATAACCACATTGTATCAGTGGCCTAGGTTCATGACAGGCAGGCTGGACTGGGAGAAACCTGTAAGTTAATTGTCCCCATATCGCTGTTCCACATATTGTGCTCCTCAAATTCTTGTAAAAATTAAACCTTTGGCTTCTAATTCTCCCCCACCACCCCAACAAGTACAACATCTTTGTTGAAATCTTGTGACCGAGAAATTTTTTTATCCCATGAAGATCTGGTATAAAAAATTTTTAAACTCTGTTCTCAATGCAGTTTAAGAGGCCAATGAATCCACAGCTTTCTGGAATAAATTAGTAGCTATTGCTTATGACAATGCTAATGATTAATAAATCAACCTGAAAAACTGCTTAGCAAGACTTTGGGCTACATTCATATTTGCAAATGAACTACCTGATGAAGATATTGAAAACTATCATGTCATTACTGATAAAATATTTAATCAAACTTCAATATATGTAAAAGATTATCTAAATAAGTCCCAGGATTAAGGAGTGTACTTGTGATGACCACCAAGTAGCATATGGTAGTGGTACTGTATATCTGAAACTTATATTGCACTGTATGCTAAATGTAATTTAAATGAAAAATTAAAAAATATTCTCTACCTAAATATATACTGTAATCATAAGAAAACAAAAACAAACAAACGAACAAATAAGTCAAAGGTGCTGACATCAAAAAATACTGAGCACTGCTGACAGGGCCACGTTGGACATCCCTGAGTGATGGAACTATGGCAGTGGTGACTGAGAGCAATCTGCTTCCTGCGCTCCAGAGTCTCCAGCCTTCCTTCCGTCCTTACACTCAGCAACCTTCCTTCCACATGTGGCCTTTATCCTGGTCTCTCTCCCTACAACACGTGTCCCTGACATCCTTCACACAGCTGGCTTCTCTCATTAGTCAGGTCTCAACTCAACGTCACTTTCTCAGGGAGAGCTCCCTACACACTTGAATTGAAGTCAGGTGAATCCAATTCTCTCTCTCTCACAACCAGGTGTGCAGTTTTCAGACTGCTTATTGTTGTCAGAATTTTTTTTCAATGTTAAATGTTTATTGGGCTTTGTCCTCTGCCGTGACATAAAATCCATGATGACAGTGATCTTTAGCCCATTCAAATTTAATTCACTGAGTCCGGAGCAGAACCTAGTACAGAGTAGCTGCTCACAAAAATATGTGACCTAAATGGATAAACACAGGGCTCTGTGCATCAGTCCTTGTGAGGATCCTAGAAAGTAAGGTGCGTTTCACACTCCAACATTCTTTTATTCTGATGATACATCATGTCCTCAGCACTGCCTGTTAGAATTTCAGATAAACTACCTCTTTCTCCTTCTACTGTTATAAAAAATATCACAGGTAAGGAAAAGGTGATTTTAAGATAAAAGGAAAATATCATTAAGTTTCAGCTCATCCTTGGGGCATCTGGATGGCTCAGTCAGTTGGGCGTTCGACTTCAGCTCAGGTCATGATCTCACGGTTTGTGGGTTCTGGCCCCGTGTTGGGCTCTGTGCTGACAGCTAGCTCAGAGCCTGGGGCCTGCTTCCAATTCTGTGTCTCCCTCTCTCTCTGACCCTCCTCTGCTCCCACTGTCGCTCTCTCTCAAAAATAAAAAGACATTTTAAAAAAGTTTCAGCTCATCCTGTAGATCTGTGATAGTGCTGAGGTCTGTGCACACACTGGGGATTCTCAGTAACAGTGATGACATAGCTGGGAAAGAATAGTGAGGAGCTGGAGGTGGAGGCAACTAAACATGGCTAATCAAAGAAAACAGAAAACATGAAGAATGAGCCTATGCCATTTGGGGCCAATTTCTCAGGGAGCTAATAAATTCCTTGACTTGCATATTAGCTTTAAGTCCTATGAAATGTAAATAACCTTCACACTCTCTGTACCCTGTTCAGGGTGTATAGTTTGAACCATATGAAATTCCTGATGGTGACTATTTTTGACTTTCAAAACCATAATTTCATATAGTTTGTCCTATACTAGTTGAATCCCTTCCTGTGGGCTCAGGCCACAGAATCCTAGGCTCAGAAGAAATGGATGACAGAAAGGATCAACATAGATTCATAATGAATAATTAACTTGTGTCATGTTCTCAGAAGATATCTTAAATTCTTTAAAAAACCAAAGAACACCCATATATCCTTCTCATTACAGTGTCATTTCAGGAACTAAGGGTCTCTGCTGTACCTCCAGGGTGAGAAACAGAGATAAAACTAACCCCAACTTCTGTCAGAAGCTTCAGTACAGGGATAAAGGCCTTGCTAACTTTGAGGTTCAGAAGAAAATAAAGGAGATAATGGGAGGGACCTCTTGATACAGCCTCGCATATTCTGGAGAGGCACCAACATAACTAATACTTAGAAGACCTAACACAGGGGCTTCTAGGAGAGGCCATCGTAATTCCTTTTGATTCTCTAATTTTCCAAGAAACTTTCTTATTTTCTAGAGTAACTCAGCATAATAAAGGAAGCCACTTGATGGGAATTAATTTGAAATAATTATTTCTGAAATCTTCTCAAGACCCTGAGGAGATGAGACTCAAACCTGGAGAGCTGTGACTGGGAGAGAGTTGAGAAGAAATGAACACCATATGTGGAGGCCCCTTACACAGCTCTTGTAGAGGGCAAGCATGTAGACTCCTTTTCTTATGGATAGAATTGGGGACCTATATGATAAAGGTGAGTGATCATTAAAGAAAATGTCACAATTTTCTAAGGGACATGTCCTGGACACAGGGGCAAAACTTCTTTCTTCCCCCCACTCCACAGTAGCTCACCACCCAAGGAGTGTACTTACCTGCGGTGTCCCTTCCCGAAGCCAGGGGAGGGCCCAGCAGCATCAATGTCAACATCAGAGTTGTCATCCAGGTGCCTCCAAGGACACACAGACACACCATGCTGGAGAACAGAGAGGACATAGGGCAGAGGAACAGGCAATGTCAGTCAGTGAGAACTAAGACCCTCCTTTAGCCACCTCACAGATAATACCAACCAAGGAATTTGTTTCTCTGTTCCTGGATTGGGTAATCTAGGTGTTGAGAACCAATCACCATCACAGATACACTGCATCATCAGGTGCTGGTCAGAGATTCAGTATCAAGAGCCTTTTCTGAAACTGATTTCCTTCATTGGCAGGATTATTTTAACTTAGTAATTGAAAAGTTTCATCCAATTGTATGTGAAACTTTTTATTGGGCCCCTATTGTGAGCCAGTTCTATTCTGAGCAGTGATTTGCACAAAAGCTTGAGTCTTTTAGGAGTATTCACGCCTCTCCCATGAAGACAGAAATGTTTTGACAATGTTTGTGTATTTTAGGAGCTGAGGGAGGGGAAGGAAGATGATTGCTAGTCAAGACACCTTTGATCTGGACCTTATTGCACCATCACTCAGTGTAGATTTGGGGAAATTACTTAACCTTAACCTTGAAATGAAGGCACAGCAGCCTTTCTAGTACTTCGATACTAGAAAATGGTGTGATTTCCTGGACAGCTCCAGCAAAGAGCAGCATCCCCTGGTAACTGATGATATGACAGAATTATAGTTGTTGATTGGACAGTATAATCTGTACTACCTCTTTACAAGTAGGGAGGGCTCTGATAAACTAACAGAAGTTGGAATTTACTCACAACCTAACCTGAGTGAAAAGTCTTTTCACATGTCTCCTGATGCTGTCATTGAGTTGGAGGCACCTCCAGAATATGCATAGAAAAAGGGGGCTTAGAGAACATGAACTGTATGGAATGAAGGGTCTTGAAAGTTCCTTTGTATAGCACTTACCCTAACAAAGTGATAAGGCCAACTGTCCAATTCAAAGTGTCCAGGGGGCTGAAAGATCAATAAGGGACTCAAAGTCAACTTCAAACATAACAGCTGTGCTTAGAATAACTTTAATATTTTATGTGAAAAATGTGTTCGATGCATACTCCTGGATCGCACTCTGATTTCATCATTTTATTGGAGATTTTTCTCTTTATTATGTACCTTCTCTTGCTTTATCCTAAGGAGAGATAGAATATGCTGGTGCTAATGAATACATTATATAGTGTCCAGGAAAGAGAACACAATGGAAATACTATGAGTTACATTCTTTAATGTAACCTCATGCAGTTTTAAGCATATATTTCTATTTTTTTTAATGTTTTATTAATTTTTGATATAGGAGAGACAGAGCATGAGAGGGGAAGGGTCAGAGAGAGAAGGAGACACAGAACTGGAAGCAGGCTCCAGGCTCTGAGCCAGCCGTCAGCACAGAGCCTGACGTGGGGCTTGAACCCACAAACATGAGATCTGACCTGAGCCGAAGTCGGAGGCTTAACTGACTGAGCCACCTAGGCGCCCCTCTATTTTTAGATAAATATATACTAATATAAATGTAACATCTCAGATTCGGAATGGAGTTTAAAGGACAATTATCTATCTAAAGTTCTGCATTAATTCAATCTACCATAATCTAACCAGCAGCCCTTGTTTATGGACTAGTGATAGAACAAACCATGTTGCAATGAAAATAACATATTTACTGAGCAAATTTTGAGCATTTTACTTTGCACCCAGATTATACAAGGGTTTTTTATACATCATATTTATATTTAATTCTCACATCATCTCGTTTATTTGAGTAACCTTTGCATCCCTTCAGATGCAAAGAATAAAATGATGAGTATATGTTAAACAACTTTGGCAAGGACACAAGGCCAGTAAATAGTGCACTCCAGACTGAGCCAAGTTATATGTGAGTCCAAACTCCTCAGAAGCCCAGCCATCACATCACACCACCTCCCATTCAATTTCTGAATAGAATAGTGTCCATTATATTAGAACTATTCTTATAACTTTAATTCATGGTTATCCATAACAATGCAACTACTCCTTTTCATGAATTACAGCATTTTATACAAATTACTGTGTAGTAACTCTAGATCCTCCAAAAGATCTTTCATCTCCTTTGTTACTTTCCTCTGGAAATGACAACATTTGCATTTATCTTATGTAATGACTCCCCTCCCAGTTCCTGCCCAAGTATCCTTTCTATAAAAGACAATAGTGGCCTCCAAATTCCTAAATCCAATCTATTGTTCTTGATCATTATTTCAGATTTTTCAGCATAATTTATTGCAAACTTGAAACATCAGAATAGGATAAAAATTTTATCTCACATACTTTGGAAAAACGTATTTCTATAATGTGAAAACTTCAAAATATCCTGTAGAAGTTGGGTAGAAGTCATATTGTCCCTAAATTTCAGAAGAAACTATGTTCCTAGACCTCAGCAATAATTCAGTACTATTGGAAGTTGTATAATTGCAGCCAGAAGCATTTCATATTTAATTTTAAAAATGAAAACCATAATTTATTCAGAATTAACTAGTTGTAATAGTAATAATCTGAGAGAGCTAAACTTAAATTCACCTTAGATTATAAGATAAAAGAAATGACAAAGAAAAGTAATTCTATATGAAGAACATATTAAAATATTAAACATACTGAAATATCAAAGACAACTCTATCAAATCTTATCCATATAAATTTGACAATTTACAAGCCATACACATTTAGTTTTGAAAAGAATAGGCCAGCAGCTATGACCTAAACTCTATAGTTGTGTACATTTTTTAGTAACAAAATGTGCTGCTTTAAGTATAACATATTTCACACTTTTCTTCAGTATTAGGGAAGTTCAGGTAAAACACCAAAGCAAACTTTTACCAAACCATCAGTCCTGCAGGTGTGTGAGGCTGAAATTCTTCACCTAACACAAAAGAAGCAGGCCTAGTCAGCTTCTGCTGTGTATCAGGTAAAAAGTGTCATGGAAGAGCTTGTCTCCTGGGGAGAAGAGAGCTTAATTGGTTTCTAGAAGAGTGCTTCTGAGTACAGAAGTTCTGCTGTCCCTGCTCTTGATACAGGAAGTCATAGGTTTGTTTTCATTGGAAGAAATAAAAACACCATTGGGAACAAATAAGTGAAATCAAAAGCACAAATTTTTGTTGAACAACAGGCAGGCTGAGATCTGTAGCATTACAGAATGTCTTGAGTCCCATCTTTTGTCATAGAATGGGACTCACTTGCAGTAAGTCTGAAAAGTTGTAATACATCTGGGAAGATGGGCTCTTGATTACGTACAATCCACAGTTGGCACAGAAGGTCTGTCACTTGTCCAAGTAGGGTCAGAATATTCTCCGTAGTTCTCAAAGAGCTATGACCACGAATATGGAACTTAAAGTGAGAAGCAGGTCAGGAAATCCGTGCTATTGAAAGGTGATATTAGCATTTAGGAGCCTTGATAAGACCCTCTCCCTTGAGTAACTTTGGTTGAAGCCATTGTTTGTATTGTGATGTTATCTGAGTGTTTATAATCCTCTAGCTCAGCACTCTTTTTAGAACCAGAATGTTTACTGCTGAGTAGATACAGGGAGAACAACTAGAATTCTCACAAGTCTGCTATGTAAGGAGAGTTTTAGTTTTCTTTCTCTTTTACCTGGATCATGCTTTAACTGTGCTCTGGCAAAGTATTTACTTCTCACACAGTACAAATATTGGCCACACTATTTTTCAAAATTCTACATTGTTGTTTCACTAGTTATCGGCGTGGTGATTCTAGCTGTGTGCCTGGAATGTTACTTGTTTTATTCAAATTAATAATAAAACATTTTAGCCATTTTGTTAATAGTTCAGTAGTCTATCCTCTTATACATGAGCAAGTTTCTACACTGAAAAAGTAAATGTATTAGTAATTATTCTCCCCAAGGGAGAGAAAGAGATACTTTCTTTGCTTTGTAATCTCTTCCTACCTGCTGTGCATCTCGCAAAGCAACTCTCTCAATATCATAGAGCAATTCTGAGAACATTAGAGCGTGTGACCCTCACCATTGCTGGCATCCATATTTTGGCCATATGTTCATTCCATGGTTTACACAAGGAACAAAATTTGGTGCTACTACACTCTGCCTGGAGATACTAAAAGATGATTTGAGAGCAATGACAACCTCTCAGGTTTTAGAGTTCAGGATTTAGTACCTGAAGTTAAAGAAAAAGTTTTCAGACAAATCATGTCAGTTGTTCAAATGAGATCCAAGGCAGGGGTGTCGGGGGGGCTCAGCTGGTTAAGCACCCGACTCAGTCCCAGCTCAGGTCATGATCTCATGGTTCATGGGCCTGAGCCTCCTCATCAGGCCCTGCCCTGACAGTGCAGAACCTGCTTGGGATTCTCTCTCTCACTCTCTCTCTCTCTCTTCCAAATAAATAAATAAACTTAAAAAATTAATTAATTAAAAAATAAGACCCAAGGGAACATTTAATTTTTTTCAATCTATATTATCCAGAGGGAAAAAATGTTTTCTAATAACCAGCAGAAGATAACATAACAACTTTTGTCTTATTACAGAGAAGGTAAAGATACATTTGGATGTCTTAGTAAAAATGTTTTATGCTTTAGTGGAAGACTGTACTATAAAGATGTACATATTTCTAGAAATTGTGAACTATATTAATAAATTTGTCAACCTAAAGAATTATGATATCACAGACTGTTCACAGTTGCTTACTACTTAGTTTTCACACACAAAAAAATAAGGTTTCTAAGCACTAAGAGTTCTATGAAAAATAACAATACAACTAGATATCACAAGGAAACCATCTGTATGCAAAGAGAATAAGAAGTATGGTGCCAGAGTCCAGCCCCAGCAGGTCCAGGGCTCGCTGAAGGATGGAATGTGTCAGTGAAAAGGAACTAGAGAACCTCAGCTTCTTTCTGCTCACCAGGCAGGCAACTCAGCCCTGACCAGAGAGTCAGCTTTATTTATTGGAAAAATGTATGGGGTACAGAATAGAAGTGGCAATTGCCTTAGACAATGATTTCTGATAACAAATACTTTGGTACATAAAAATTTCCCAGAACATAGATTGGTAGAAGACTCATGCAATCTTTACCAATAGAGATTGAATTAGGCGACTAGATGGGGGAAGAAGGGATCTTTAGAATTCAAATACAAGTTTTTAGATTAGTAAAGGCAAAAGTTAGTTCTTTTGTGAGCAGGGGTCAATAGCCTGTTTTCCAGGGGAAGAAAAACAGGTTTCTCAGGAAATGTAACATTTGCTCCTATAATCATAAAAGAAGAAACTCCCATAACAAGTTTTTTCACAAGGTACAATTCACATATTTTTAGCATAAGAAGGCAAGTCACTCCTGATATCAGTCAGTCAGGCCCCTTGGGGGTCGGTGCTCAAGCAGAAATTGAGTGGGGGTTGAGTGGGTGTAGACGCAGGTCTCCATCTGACTGGTTGCCATCTGAACATGGGAGGCCTTGCAAACCTGCCTTACTTCAGAGATGGCTCCCAGCAGTATGGGCTTGGGAAGAAAATTATCATAGATAGAGATGCATTTGCTGGTGGAAAGGAAAGTAATTTTGTTCTAAAACGACACTGGTTGTTTAGAGAGAGAAAATGTCTTAACAATCTGTTAAAAGTTTGTAGAGGGTTGTGGAAAGGAACCTTCAGAAAATAATTTCATGAATGGTCAGGACGAAGATTGGAATAAATTAGGATTTTTTCTTTTCAATTGATTTGTTCTCAGAGAAAGAACACACGCGCGCACACAAGGGGCAGAGAGAGCGGGGGAGGGAGAGAATCCCGAGTAAAGCAGGCTCTGCACCGTCAGCGCAGAGCCGGACATGGGCCTGGATCCCACAGACCAGGAGACCAGTGACCTGAGCTGAAACCAACAGCGGGGCACTTAACCAACGGAGTCGCCCGGGAGCCCCTGGAATAAATGATTTTTAAAAGGACAGTACAATAGTATAAGATTGAAATTTAGTTTCTTTCTCTGCTAAGATAATAGAGTTTTTTGGATTGTTGTTCTGCTCTTGATACAAATTGTAAATAAAGGTTTTACTTTATCTCCCTGGGAAACCAGTTTCTATGTTTTGTCTTGATCAGTCTCCAGTTAGTTAAGAAAGTTAAATCTTCTCAATATGAATTGAGCTAAGTTGGTAACAACTACGTAGCTTTCTGATTTTGCCTTAAAATCTTATTGTCACTTTGACTAAATAGATCATTAAGTTTTAAGTTTTGTCATGATCCCTGATTCTGTGTAGGTATGTGCTTTAAAACCTTCTAATATTTTTATAAACTTTTCATTAATTTTAATTCTAATTCTAAATCTCTCTGCCTAGTTAGCCTTATCGATCTGGTATATTTAACTACATGGGAAGCACTGTGAGATACGTGATGATAACCCTTTTTGGGTTATATCGCAGGGGTGAATGCTCTAACTGTCCTCGAAATTATACTAAATTCCTGAAGTTTTCATATGTTCTAGTATAATGTCATCACGTGCCATTCTAATAACTGCAGTGCTGTGTGTCACAGAAGTAGGCAGATTTCCGTGTCACCTGCATTATAATGAACTTTCACCAGATCCTGGACCAGGCATTTTTGAGACCTTTGTCATTTACAATTGTTGTTTGATTCTGGTGCACTTGCAAATGTGTTTCATCTTCGAGGAGATTCATGGAGAATTGTAATGGTCTTCGAGGAGACTTTGAAGAGTCTTCAAGGACACTTGTGATGAATACAGCTTTCTCACGCCCTTCAGATCATAACACTAGCTGAGGATCATGGGACTGACAGAAATGAGGAAGATGATGACAATTTTTACGACTTTTGTTTGAAATGTTTCTGGTTCTCTATCATGTTTGCTTTTCCAAATTTAAGGAAACTTTTTCTCTTCAGTTATGTATGACATATGAAAATGTGATAAAACATTCCTTTGGAAACAAGCTTCTTTTTCTCCCTAATTTCTTCAACGATATGTTGCATGTGTACTGCCACAAAACTTAATGTGGTACAAAATAAAATCATTCAGTAAAATGTAAATTTTAGGGGCTTCTGGGATGGTCAGTTAGGTATCAGACTCTTGGTTTCTGCTCAGGTTATAATCTCACGGTTTGTTAGTTGGGGCCTCACATCAGGCTCCATGCTGACAGTGTGGAGCCTGCTTGGGATTCCCTCCCTGCCTTCCCCTGCCTGCTCTTTCTCTGTCTCTCTCTCTTTCTGTGTGTGTGTGTGTGTGTGTGTGTGTGTGTGTGTGTGTATAAACATAACTATGATTGAGCTCCATGTCAGAGATTATCTTATTAGGTGAATCCCATTCCTCATTAATACAGTATATGAGGCCCGATTCCAATTTAAATATCTAGGAACGGATGAGAAAATTAAAAGAAAATCAACTAAGTTCTCATCTATGTTTCTGACTGTGATCTTATTTTTCCTTCAGCTGAATAACCTGTTCAGTGTTATATTTATAACTTGAAAAATTAACAGCCGTAGAATTACACTGTATAGTCTATTATCATTCTAAGTAAAAATCAATTCAATTTCATTTTAGAGAAAAAGGGAGAAATTCATTAAGAAAGAAGTGTTAAACAGTAAAGAAAAAAACCTCAGAGATTTTGTGTATGACATAAAATACAGATGGTAGAACTCTCTAAAATTACAAAGGTAAGAAACCACAATGGATTTAAAAATTAAGTCACACATACTCTATAACGAAATACAATGATATTCTCTTATTTCAAAAAAGAAAAAATAGGGGTGCCTGGGTGGCTCAGTGGGTTTAGCGGCCAACTTTGGCTCAAGTCATGATCTCGCAGTTTGTGAGTTTGAGCCCCTCATCCGGCACTGTGCTGATAGCCCAGAGCCTGGAGTCTATTTCAAGTTCTGTGTCTCCATCTCTCTCTGCCCCTTTTCTGCTCATGCTCTGTCTCTGTCTCTCAATCATAAATAAACATTTTAAAAAATTAATAAAAAGAAAAAATAGAAATGACACATAAAACTTAAAGTAATACAGAAACCATAAAAAATCAATTACCCAAACTGTAAATGTGACAATGATAATGTATTTTAAAATGTACAATGTTGCTTAACAATATTATTAAATAACATTGTACTAGTCATGAAAATTAACAGTTTTGAAAAAATTCTGCAAAAATACATATTAAAAACCCTCACATATTTGGAAACACTTGGTTCATGTACTATTGCTTACTTTTAATTCTTCACTGTAATTTTCCATATGTTTATAGGTTTCTGCAATAAACAGATATTAGGTCAAATGTTAATATTTTCTTTGAATTCATACATCTTTATGATGAATCAAAAGACCATGAAAAACAAAATTTAAGAATAACGTGTTGTAGCAGCACCTGGGTGCTGCTCAGTTGGATAAACATCTGACTTCAGCTCAGGTCATGATCACACCATTTATGAGTTCAAGACCTGTGTCAGTCTCTAGGCTGACATCTTGGAATCTGGAGTCTGCTTCAGATTCTGTGTCTCCTTCTCTTTCTGCTCCTCCCCTGCTGGCACTCCCTCTGCCTCTCTCTCTCAAAAATAAATAAACATTTCTTTAAAATACTATGATTATGAATAATTTAAATGTAAATTATAATGTAGAATAGTATGGTACCTCTGAAATGTTTTCTTATTTTTTCTTAATGTTGTATTTATTTTTGAGAGAGAGAGAGAGAGACAGAGTGCTAGCAGGGAAGGAGCAGAGAAAGAGGGAGACACAGAATCCGAAGCAGGCTCCAGGCTCTGAACTGTCAGCATAGAGCCTGACACAGGTCTTAAACTCACAAACAATGAGATCATGACCTGAGCTGAACTCGGACACTTAACTGACAGAGGCACCCAGACACCACTGCATGACATGTTTTCTATGAGCAGAGAAACAAATTTCTACCAAGTTTTCATAAAATACAGTATGAAACATATATAAACCAGAATGAAAACCTTAATACATTATAAAAGAGAATTTTCTACATGTTCTCTGAACAAGATTTCAAATTGTTCTGAAATGGAAGACAATATTTCCTATAATTTGACTGGTGAGAGATTTAGCAAATAATTAAATGAACAGCCTTACATATAGTTATGTTTTACATTTAAGGTTTTTTCTTTATTCACCAAAGCAGTAATGTAACTTTAAAAAAAAAAAGGTGAAAATAATGAACTAATTATTTATCTCAAAGTTTAAAAAAAAGGCAATAAAGCCAACTCTTGAATTAGGAAAATTTGAATACAAAAGTTATAATAAAAACAAATTCATTGGGAAATTAAAAATGTAAGATCAGGGGCACCTGGGTGGCTCAGTCAGTTAAGCATCCGGCTTCGGCTCAGGTCATGTTTCACGAATCCTGGGTTTGAGCCCTGCGTCAGGCTCTGTGCTGGCAGCTAGATCGGAGCCTGGAGCCTGCTTCCGGTTCTGTGTCTCCCTCCCTCTCCGACCCTCCTCTGCTCATACTGTCTCTCTCTGTCTCCCAAAAATAAATAAACATTTAAAAAAATCTTTTTTAATGTGAGATCATTTAAAATTGTGTACTTAAGAAGTAATATGACAGATACATGGAGATTTTAAAGAATGTAGGAGAATATCAGGTAAAATATCACACCAAACAATTTGAAGTAATGTGAATGATTTTGTAGTGAAATAAAAACTGCCTAAATTAATATAAGAGAATGACAGAAATAGAATAGAAATACAAACACAAATTACATTATTTTAATTTAAAATACCTCTAAGAAATGTGTCAGACTCATATCATAGTTTCTTTTCTTGTTTTTTTGAAATAGAAATAATTCTTATACCATATCAGCTATCAGGTCTTCCAGAGCTTAGAACAGATTGACTCTATTAATTTTATAAATCTAGGAAAGCGCTAACACCAAATCACACTTCACAGGGCAGATAACTAACACTCATTAGAGAAAGTTCCAGCTCACCAGTATCTCCCAGATAGGAGCTTATTACCCTTGTCTGGTGCCCCATTGTTTGCAACAGCTGCCCAGGGACATCCTTATCTTCCTAGGCCCTGGTGGCCAGTGAGACTTCTGCTCCTGGGTAACAAATGAGGACTGCAACCAATGGAGAAAGAGTTCTTAGCAGCCTCACCCTCAGGGCGCAGCAAGAGGCAACTGACCAAGGAACACATTTTATCTGCCCAAAGGACACTCCTTGATCATCTGGCTCTTTGTGGGCAGGGGCCTTGATTTCTGGGTCCAACGGAACTGTAACTAATGGAGAGACCATTTTTGGCAGACTCTCATCCCCCAAGTCACTATGCAGAGAGCAGGCTGAAACCCACCCACAGTCCATCTGTGAAAGGGGCTCATTTGCTTGTCTTGGACCGTTAGCCTGGGGAGCATGTTTGGCTCACATCTAGGGGCCTGTGGAGGTGCACTCAGGGGACAGTGGCCGTTGGGTGACATCTTTTCCCTCTCTCTGCCTCACTCCAGGTCCTCCTGCTGCTGTCCAGGGAGGAAGTTGTACACTCAACTGGCATGATTTCTGTGACTGTCACCCAGGAGACACAGCAGGTTACCTGGCTCCGGGGGCCAGCAGGGCAGACCTTTGTTGTCCCCCAGCACTGTAGGTATCTGTATAGTTTAAAACCTGCTGCCTGAGTATCTGGCTTCCAATCAGCCTGAGTCTAGGTGCCAATTGACACCCTCCCTCAACATCAACAGGGCTTGCCACACCCTCAAATATTGGGAACCACTAAAAATAAAATAGGCTGCTTGGACAGTCACAGAGATTTGAGAGACCACAAGTGCTAGTGCAGAGGAATGACAAGGCACATCGCCTACAAGGGGCCACTCCTTCCACAGAGGGTGAAGTGTCTGTTTCATCTAATGCAGAGAAACCAACATAGCAGCCAGGCAACGTGAAGAAACAGAATAAATTTCTCACTAAAATAACAAGATAAAAATGCAGAAAATTCTTTAATGAAATGGGGATTTTTACCTTATAATAGGTTATAAATATGCTCACCAAACTGAGATGAAAAAGAGGCTAACAAAGAACTTCAACAAAGAGATAGAAAATATAAGAAAGTACCAAACAGATGCATTTTGTACTCTGCATGTTGCTTTTTGGGGTCTATCCAAGTTTTCACATCTATCCGTGGTTTGGTTTCTTACTGCTATTTCATGGAATGGATATAGCACAATGTGTTTAGTCAAATTGAGAAAATCATAGTTGTTTATACTTTTTAACTATATTAGAAAAGTTACTATAAATATTTACAGAGAGATTTTTGCATGAAAGGAAATGTTCACTTCTTTGCGATAAATGCCCGGGACTGCAGTCTCTGGATCATCAGGTAAACACGATTCAGTATTTTAGCTTTTGGTTTTTTTGGCTTTTTTACTTCTTTCCCAAGTTTTTATTTAAATTCCACCTAGTTTACACACAGTGTGCTATTAGTGTCAGGTGTACAGTATTCACACTTCCTACAGCACCCCATGCTCATGGCAACAAGCGCACACCTTTCATCCCCATCTCCTGCTTCACCCATCCCCCTGCCCACCTCCCCTCTGCTAACCATCAGTTTGTTCTCTAGACTTAAGCGTGTGTTTCTTGGTTTGCCTCTGTCTTTTGTTCACTATACTTGTATGTTTTCTTTCGTAAATTCCACATATGAATAAAATCATATGGTATCTGATTTTCCCTGAATGACTTAATTTTGCTTAGCTCCATCTACATCATTGCAAATGACAAGATTTCATTCCTGATTATGGTGGGATATTTCATTGTTTAAATATACCACGTCTCCTTTATCCATTCTTCAGTCAATTGCCACTCCGGCTTTTTCATAATTTGGCTCTGTAGATAATGCTTCTTACCTAGGGGTGCAGGTATCCCTTTGAATTAGTAGTTTTGCATCCTTTGGGTAAATACCTAGTAGTGAAATTGCCAGACTGCAGGGTAGTTCTTTGTGTAACTTTTTGAAGAACCTAAAAGTGTTTTCCAGAGTGACCTCACACTCTTCATTCCCACCAAAAGCAAGAGGGTTCACATTTCACCTTTTCCTTTCCAATACCTGATGGTTCTTCTGTTGTGGATTTTAGCCATTCTGATGCTGATATTTCATTATATTTTTATCTGTGTTTCCCTGCTGATGAGTGATGTTGAGCATCTTTTCATGTTGGCATGTGTACGTCTTCTTTGGAAAGATGTCTATTCATGTCTTCTGCCCATGTTTAATTGGATTATTTGTTTCTGGGTGTTGAGCTTTAAAAGCTGTTATATATTTTGGACATTCACCATTTATCGTGTATGCCATTTGCAAATATCTTTTCCCATTCTGCAGGTTGCTTTTAGTGTGGTTAAAAAGGCAACGTTTCATGTATAACAAATAGCCAATATTTTACAGAGTGACTATACAGTTTTGAATTCCTCCCAGCCACATTTGAAAGATCTAGTTTCCCCTCGTCTTTGCCAGCATTTTGTATTGTCACTGTTTTTTAGCGTTTAAATAGGTGCACTGATTCCTTACTGTGGTCTGAATTTGCATTACCCTAAAATTTGTCATAGGGAACATTTTTTTTCACCTGTTTTCCTTGCCATCCCATACCCTCTATGATAAAGATGTGTCCCTTGGTCCATAGATCCATCTCTCTACCAATTCCACCCAGGTTTACTTGGTTACTGTAGCTATAGAATAAGACTTCTGTAACGTATGACTTATAAAAATGTAGAAAAATATTCTTTTGTAAATAAACCTTTGTCTTTCTCTCCCTACCTGATTTCTCCAAACTTCAGAATCTCTCAATGAGTATTCTTAAATTCATGGTAATTATAATTATTTACAGAAATTCAGTAAGAATCTATTTCCCTTGTAACAGGAAACATTGATCATATCACCAAGGCTTTGACTGGATTGCCATATTTGGGAACAACATGCACAAACTCAGATGTGACCAGTCAGCTGTAAGGCACTAAGGTTGAATTGTTGGAGTCAATGAAACCCCTTGAAAAAATAACCCTAATATCTTGTTTATGGGGTTTCCCAATAGCACTAATAGGTAAAGAAGGAAGGTTATTACCTAGGTGCTCAGGAGCCTGGGATATTTGGGGGACTTCGAGAAGAGAGGAATTCACCCAAACCTATAGGGTCTGCAGGGGAGTCCGATGCTAAGTACTTAGTCTGACACTTATCCTCAAAAGGCTACTATAAGCTCAAGCTGAAATTCTTTAGGAAAAGTTCTGTAGCAAAGCAGGTTTAAAAAAAAAAACCTTACATGGGGCGCCTGTGGGGCTCAGTTGGTTAAGTGCCTGACTTCAGCTCAAGTCATGATCTCACAGTTCATGGGTTTGAGTCCCCTCATTGTGCTCTGTCCTGATGGCTCAGAATCTGGGTCCTGCTTTAGATTCTGTGTCTCCCTCTCTCACTGCCCCTGCCCTGCTCATGTTCTGTCTCTCTCTCTCTCACTCAAAACAAAATAAACATTTAAAAAATTAAGAAAATAAAACTTACATGAACAGTCAGTATTCCTGCTGTTCTTCTTTTTTACATTTTTTAATTTTACAGCTATTCATTTTTGAGAAACAGAGACAGACAGAGCACAAGTGGGGGAGGGGCAGAGAGAGAGGGAGACACAGAATCCAAAGCAGGCCCCAGGCTCTGAGTTGTCTCTTGCTGTTCTTAAGTAAGTAATTAGGTCAACTTTGTTCTTTTTTTTTTTTTTTTAGGTCAAGTTTGTTCTAACTGGACTTGTTTTACATAAAAAGTTAGTCTTAATTAGGCTATCTTTGATGGAAATAAGGGTGATTTTAGAGAAATATGTTTCAGTAACACACTTCCATGGGTATGAGATTCTAGTTCTGATTCATTGTATTCGACTATTTGTTGTTTATGCAAGTGGGCTGGATCCTGAATTCCTCTGGTCTCCTGCATATCTGGCTAGCTTTCTAGCTGTCTGCAGGCACAACACAGGCCTAACTTTGAAAACCCACCTCCAGGACCACCTCCGAAATGAGACAACTATTTATACCTCGTTATAAAATGTTGAATAAGATACTAAGACTATACATGGGAGCTCCAAAATACTGGCTCTACGAAGGAGGGGGCTGAGCCTGGTGCTAGGGAATATCTGCACTTGGGTGCGAGGCAGTTTCATTCCAGAAATCCTGATCTAGGCCCTTTGTCAACAGACAGTAGCTAGAATGATCATTGCCCTAATACTCAAGAAGGAGGAATGGTGAAAACAGTGGGGATTTGTTTGTTTGTTTTTATCTACATTGATATTAGTTTGTATAAATGTTTTTACACATGCACGTTTACATATGAACAGCCCTCATCTTGCTTCTTTACATCCAGTCTCCTCACTTCTAGTATTATTCTCTTGGGTTTCTGTAAGAGTCATCTTAACTTATCTTCCCAGCTCTCCTTATTTTATTTATTTTATTATTTTTGTTGTTTTAAAAAAATAATTTATTGTCAAATTGGTTTCCATAGAACACCCAGTGCTCATCCCAATAAGTGCCGTCCTCAATGCCCATCACCCACTTTCCCCTCTTCACCACCCCCCTCCATCAGCCCTCAGTTTGTTCTCAGTATCCAAGAGTCTCTTATAATGAACCCTAGAGGTCATATCCCCCAGGCACAATCAGACTGGCTAAGGAACACACAGACCTAGGCTCAAAGCAAAGAAATGCTTGCTTATCATTCAAAGGAACCTGTAAGACAAATAGTTAGCCAGCACTATGCTAGAGATATAATCCCTAGATGCAACCCTACTAGCTTAACATAAACAGTGCATTAAAGACTTTGTCACCAGGTAGTTCCCTCAAGGAGTGGTCTCCACAACTAAGAGGTGTTTGGTTTCCTTCAGTCCACACCCACAGCAGGAACACCAGCAGCATGTGAATATCTAACAAACAACACCCCCATAGCTGGGCACTGTGAGTAGGACTGTCAGGAGGCTTGAGGTCTATTCAGTGGCAGAACAGACTCATTTTGCATTTGCCACAAACCTCCCACAGGCAAAGACTTTGGTACATGGGAAATTGGATCCAAATGCTACCCCCTCTCCTCCCCCTTGGTGATTGGTGTCCTAACCCACTGGAGCCAAGGACTCACATCCAGTGCTGCCTTTGATGTCTTGTTCTATATTGGTCAGAGCCCAACACACACACAGATAACCACTTCTGAATTCCTGATATTTGGTACTGAGGTGGGATTATTACTATGAGTGTCAACAAAAAAGCTCATGTAGAATATAGACACATCATCTGAGAATAGTAGGGACAAAATATCTGCTATCATCCCCCGGGAAGGATAACTAAGCCAAGGTGTTGGCTCATTGGACCAAATAGCTACTTCATTGTTGCTAAATGAAGACTTGATGTATGAATTGCCTTAAAGCATTTGTCCTATCCCCCCTGGCCTCACGGTGCTGATGTCCCTCCCTGTGGCTCAGGAAGCATCTGCTTGTCATAGGTCACCAGTGATGCCAAAATTCACAATTGCTCCTGCTGCCAGGTGTGTGGAATGCTGAGCATGTCGTCCCATATGGAAAAGGCTAGCGATTATGTAGAGAAGATCCCTTTTGCTGATGCCTTCACTAGATGGCTCACCTCTTCACTGACTTGCTGGGAACAATAGTTTTAAATATATTCTTTTGTCTTCTAAGTATATCGATTTCATGATGCCATTTATGCAGTCACCTCCTCATATCTGGCTCATGGATAATGGCATGAAAAGACCAAAGGATACAAAGGTGCTTGGGGTGGAGGGTAGCAGTGCTGATAATAATCCTTCTTTGGCCTGCCATCTTGCCCCTGTCCCCTCTTTGACCTCTCTCAGGGCTACATGTCCCAGACCCCCTTGGATGTTAATGTTTATGCCTTAGAATGGCAGGCCATGACCAGAATGGAGGGAGGTTTGTTCTGGTCTTTCCTATATCTGTTTAGATAACTGTTAGAAGTAACATAGTTTCTCCCCTTGTCATGAGCAGGTGATAAAGGCCCACACTCCTGTTGTGTTTTTCCACAATGTCAGCTCTATTCAATCATGAAACAAAGTTAATCATAGTTATAAGCAGGTTCAGGATCCAAATCCAATGACATTTCACCATGGGATTAAACTTGGCTTCTTACAGGGCCCACAGAGCAGAAATGAGACAAATCACACAACAAACAAGATATCAGAACAGTGGAGGAAGTTAACAAACCAACACGAAGTCAGTCTGTGGGCACACAGTTGAGAGACCTTGGTCAGGTCCCAGTCAGCTCTCAGCACTTACTGCTTATTATGTTCAAGCAGTGAAGGATCTCAGTTCTGCTTGGAGATCAGCCAGGCAGAGCCTTTGACAGCAGTTGTGTTTTTAAAGTGGTCAGACACCGAGAGGTCATGTCTGAAGAGTCTGAGAGTTTGCTGCAAAAACCCTCCCCTTTTTAAAGGGCTCTGATTGGGCTTGGGCTCCTGCAGACCTCCTCTGCTTCTGCTTGCTTTCAGTTCTGGGGTGTCAACTCATGCTAGTTCTGGTGACATCTCC
>NW_021859663.1:48564-49672 GCF_006229205.1 Suricata suricatta
AGCTAAACATAGGGGAAGGGAAGGAAAATTAAAAAGATAAAAACAGAGAGGGAGGGAAACCCTAAGAGACTTAAATACAGAGAACAAACTGAGGGTTGATGGAGGGAGGTGTTTGGGGGGTTGGGCTAAATGGGTGATGAGCCTTAAGTAGGGCACTGTTGGGAAGAACGCTGGGTGTTACATGTAAGTGATGAATCCCTGAATTCTACCTCTGAAACCAATACTAAACTATATGTTAACTAATTTGAATTTGATTAAAAAAAAGAGAAAAAACCATATCTATAATCTATGTTCACACCTCAATAGTGTAGAAAAAGTAGCAGCAAAATAGCCTAAATGAAGCTGAAGGAAAGAGTCAGTACCTATAAGAGTAGAAATGAACAAAATTGGGAAAAGAAGACAATAAAAAAGTCAATGACACATAAAGCTTGTTTGTTCAAAAAAATGATGTGATTGACAAACTTCTAGAAAGACTGACAACAAAAGGAGACAAAACACAAATTCCCAGTTTCAGGAATGTTCACAGATAGAGGGACCGTGAAGTATCCTGCAGACTGTGAAGGTTCATTGATTGAAAAATGAAGCCGGCAACTCCACCCAGTTTACACAGACTTATGCAGGATAACTCACAGGGATGATCCCCAACTTAGAGATGGCGATCTGGAGGGCTGTGCAGCTAGTCTTCCCGAATCAGGACGTTAGTCTTACAGATTTTATAGAGTGAGGGGACATACGGGAGGGCTTCATAGTGAGATCAAAGGATTTGTCAAGGTTAATTGATAGCCAACGTTTAACAGACCTCGGGACACCGTGTGTGCAACAGGAGGGAGACAGAGCAAAATGGAGTCTCTCATGTCTAGCAGGAGCCTGTGTCAAGCAATGACACAGCAGTGAAAGGTTCTGCGGCCAGGAGATGTCACCAGAACTAGCATGAGTTGACACCCCAGAACTGAAAGCAAGCAGAAGCAGAGGAGGTCTGCAGGAGCCCAAGCCCAATCAGAGCCCTTTAAAAAGGGGAGGGTTTTTGCAGCAAACTCTCAGACTCTTCAGACATGACCTCTCGGTGTCTGACCACTTTAAAAACACAACTGCTGTCAAAGGCTCTGCC
>NW_021859663.1:49772-57362 GCF_006229205.1 Suricata suricatta
TATTGTAACACTTTCATGTCAATTACTCAGTCTACAATCCTCTAGCCCATTAGCTAGTCTCCAGGGAGTAGAAAGCCTGCCTTTTGGCTGGAAGTTAGTACCCTGGCCAGAATGGTAATAAGACCCAGAAACTTGATGCCCTCTCTTTATTCCTGTCCTTATATAAAGTTATCTTTCTTGGCCATGGGACAGCCCCCTAAGTAACAAGCATGGCTGCCAATCTTAAGACCCCTGTGTGAGGTTTCCTCCATATTGGTCTAATGTGATACCCTCTGCTGGGGCCCAGTAGGCCAAAAAACCTCCCACAGAGCGACCGTTGATGACACTGCCTCTGGGGCCCAGGAGAACTATTTGGGAAGTTGCAGAACAAGTCAAAAGACTGTGAAACAAATTTGGCCTCCTGGGCTGCACATGTGGCTTCTGTTTAACCTGTCTATAATTTTCTCGTTCCTTTGCAAAAGCAAAAAGGCATATACCTTTAAGTTTTGAATCAACTTGGATCAGTTAGTGGTGCCAGCTTTCCCTTACATTATTTCTGTTCCCAGCTCATTGCCTGCTGTTGGGGGCAAACACAATCCTCTGTCTAAAATTAACTCCTTGAATGATAAACTTCTTGCCCAGACATAGCTGCTAAAGGGTCTTGAAGAAAGGAAAATTCTTTGAGAGACAGACTCCCTCATTCCTGTTTTTTTTTACTTCTGTTCTCACGGCTGTTCTCTCTTCTGTGATAAAAAATGATCCTTCCCAGAACATGTTTTTACTTTTCCAAGGACCATAAACTATGTAATCATTAAAGAGAAAAAAAAAATGTGTAATCACCTATGGTATATAAGACACCGACTTTCTTAGTAAAGTGTGGTCCTACCACGATTCACGTTGTCTGTCTTCTTTCTTATAGATATTGCGCCAACACCAACCCCCTACTCAGAGACCCTTAGACTGGGGTGTGTGGGCTGGTCCCCCGCAACCCTCCACGTCTCTGGTCCAGCCACTTCTGGCCACTACGCCTCCACTAGAATCCTGCCAAAACCAGTACCCGATTGAAATAAAACCCAACCAGGGACAATTTCCTAGGGAAGTTGACTGTAAACACTATTTGTGTCTGAATGTCGCTTAGATCATGATGGATTTCTATGTTTACTTTTTTCTGTGAATGTCCTCTACTGACCACTTACATTACAGAATTGGGTAATCCCCTCTTTTAAAACATTTCTAGTGTTTTCCATGGATTAAAAATGGCACAGCCTCCAAGGAAACTAAAGCATGACCTTCATGGCATGCTCCTCAAGACAATGTAAACTAAGGCACAGCCTTCCACAACATGACCTTTTACAACACAGCATTCCAGGCCCAGCACAGCACAGTATTTCTGTCCTTATGCCAGGCACACATTTGGAGCCTAGGATGCAATGGGGAGGTGAAGGGACATAGCATCCCTTCTCCATTGTCTTTGAGATTTTTCTGGAAAATATATTTTTCCTTATAAAATTAAGTTTCAGCACGTTAACTTCTAAAACAAATAATCGTCTTCCTTAGATGCTGTTTGTAGGGGCCCATTCAGCCAAAAGGCCTGTTGAGATCCCTCTGTGAACAACCAGGAGGAATGCACATATCCCTAGCAGAGCTGGAGGGTGCATCCCTGGTGCAGTAGGGTCCCTCAGTTGAGGATCAGGATTAAGTCACTCTCCTGGGAGACTGAGAGTACAGTGTCATATAGCTTGTTGGGTCCTACTTTCCATTGTTTTAGAGAATGTGCACATGACCTCTTGATCAAGATGGATCAGAGACTGGAGTTAGTTTTCTATGACCTTTAATTATAGTTTCAGTGAGTGGGCAAATTTTCAGATTGAAACACCCTTCCTGGTCAGGGGCATTTTACCCGTAAATCATCATGTTCACCTTTAAAGAAAAATAGCCTTCTCTTAAGCTTTGGCTAATATTATACTATATGCATAGAACAATACCCTCGTTAATGTATTTCATTCCTGTTTTTGAAACTCTGTAGTAAATTATGTTATTGTTTTCTCTACCATGGAAACAATGATCTTTTCTGGAACATGTGATTCTTACCTAAAACCTCAGAGTTACAAACAATGTACTCATTAAAGACAAAATATAATCACCTGTGGTATATAAAGATCCTAAGCATCACAGTAAAGTGCAATACTGCCACTATTCACTTTGTCTGTGTTCTTTCTTATAGATACTGCGCCGACACCAACCCCCTACTCAGGGACCCTTAGACTCTGGTGCTTGGGCTGGTCCCCTGCAGCTGTTTATAATTGTAATTGGGTTTATAGCTGCTATTTAATACCCCTGTTAAAAAAAATTACAAATTGATGCTTCCCCTCAACAATCTGTCATCTTTTGTGAGGAGATAATTTAACATACAAACACTTTAGGGGCTCAGTCAGTTAAGAGTCTGACTTCAGTTCTGGTGATGATCTCACCACTTGTGAGTTCGAGCCCCGCATCCGGCTCTGTGCAGACAGCTCAGAGCCTGGAGCCTGCTTCGGATTCTGTGTCTCACTCCCTCTCTCTGTACCTCTCCCACTCACACTCGATCTCTTTCCATCAACAATAAATAAATGTTTGGAAAAAAAAAACACTAACACTTTAACAGTACCAGATACTATAGTTTCCTTACCCTAAATTGTTCTCTACCCCATCTAATATTTCTTTCCAAAGATTTTTATTTGCTCCCATCTTTCTAATGGATCAGGAAAGGCAAGCCCACCCCAAACTGGATGAAGCATGATTTGTCTGAGCCTGTCACTGTAATCCCATGGTCCTCTCAAAGTGCGGGAAGCAGGTCTACTGGGAACACTTGAAAAGAGTATAGTTCACCCCTATAAAAGCATGTAAGGAACAGTCCCCTTTTCCTGCCTTTGGAGATTATGAGATAACATGAAGCTGAAGCTGCTGCAGGCACCCTACTGCCATTTCAGGAACACTGACAAGTAAAGTATGATAAAGAGATGAGACACAGTGTCCCAGAATCACTGGGGCAGCACTGGCCTGATGAATTGGCCAGTCTGGAGATGAAGTTCCTTGGGTCTATCTGTTCTGTGAGACAAGTATTTAAAAAAAAAAATAAAGTCAATTAGATTGGGTTTTTCCACTAGCAACAGAAAGCATCTCCACTGAAATACTCTTGCCATACATTTTAATTCTATATTAAAATGTCACACCATAGATCTCACATAACATGAGACAATTCACTTCTTCCTCTTAGAGAACACAACAAAAGTCACATTGAGACCCTGGGATCAAACAGAAGTTATCCGAACCACAGAAATATTGCATACATTACTGTTAGCTTATTAAATTCCCAGGGGATGATAACATGTTTCACACAAATAATGCATCATAGGACTGAAATATACATAAACTTTGAATTGGCTTGAAATTACTGTTGTCTCTGATCATGGGGAAATTGTGTCCAAATGACTATGACCTTGAAATAAACTTCTGAGTCTGCTGTCTACTCTTTAGATTTTATTGACATTTGAAACTGGCTCTTCAGAAAATATGATAACAGAACTCAAAATCTTTTTAAGCAATTTGGTTGCATTTCTCTGAAACCTTTCCAAATCTTTTATATGACTGAAATTGATATAATTTAATGAGATTTAATTTATACTTATGATTCCATGTTGTTTTATGCAAGGGACAAAAATATTTGGTTTCCTTCTCTACTTTGTTCCCATTATACACTTTCTGTCATATTTCTTTCATCATTACATTTGGTTTTAGTCTTTATATATTGTTTAAAGTTTTATTATATAAAATGTTGGAAATTCCTCACTACTTAATAAGAGGGGTGCTGGGTGGATCAGTCAGTTAAGCCTCTGTCTCTTGAGCTACACTCAGGTGATGATCTCACAGTTTGTGAGTTCAAGCCTCACATGAGGCTACACACTGAGTCTGCTTAAGATTCTCTCTCTCTCTCTCTCTCTCTCTCTGATCCCCTTGTCCCGCTCATGGCTCTCTCATAAAAGAAAATTTTAAGATTAGAAAACTATCAAATAAGACACCTTCCGAAAAGCCCAGCTTTCATTTCTATCCCTTCACTCATTTTATCCAAGAGGCAACCATTTTTTAAAGTCCTCCCATTGTCATATATAGAAATGTAAATAGATTTAATAGATGATGGAGAAAGAGATCATGATAGATGGGTACAGATAAAATGAATTGATATAGCTTATATTCCTATTCCCTTTCTCTATTCTATTAAACAAAATGCTGTGTGTTGTACAAACTCTCATACCTGTACAGAATTGGAGATTATTGCAAGCAGGCTATTATTTTTTCTTCTAGCTACATAGTATTTCACTGTTTGTATGCACATCAGAGTATTCATAATTTCTCCCTTTGTTTCCCACCATCACCTCTGATTTCTAAGATAAGATCCATACAGGATGTTCCTATACATACATTATATTTCTGTACAATCTGGAAGGTCTCAGACATCCATCTTTTCCACTAGAGTTGTGGTTTGTCCTGATGGTCTAAGGGGAAGGTTGGGAAGGAAGCATCCCAAGCCACAGTGTCATATGCCACTGATGTTTATCAGAGAGACAGCAAGAGAGGGAAGTGCAGATACAGCCCTCCTTCAGTCTCTTGAAAGAGATTTCCACAGGTTTAGAGACTTACATAAAAAAAATCAAGACAGCCTGGCTGTCTCAGTCAGTAGAGCATTTGATTCTTGATCTCAGGATCATGAGTGTGAACCCCCCATTGGATGTGGATCCTACATAAAAATGAAATGAAACAAAAAAAATGATAAGTAAAATAAAAAATCAGTGGAAAGAAACAAAGTGATTACACAAATTTTGTGAGCATCATATCATTATGTTAGTGCCTTTCTGATATTTTTTGTCCCCTGTCTTGTGCAAAGGGACTTATGTATTTGTCTTTGAGAACACAGAGGTGTCGGACACCAGCATCGTATGGGCCATGGGGGCTCCTAGCTCCAGAAAACATGCCTAATTATGAAATGCATAAAGACCAAGTATAAAATGGAAAGATACAAAGATATCTTCCAGATCCCCATCTGACCCAAATTCTGGAATATAAATAAAAACCAATATAGTAATTTCTTGCAACGCTCCCTATCTCCCTTCTTTTTTCCTTCTTCTTTTCCTTGAGACTATATGAAACAGACGATTGTCACTCCATGTTTATTTGAGAAAAGCTTATAAAGACACGTGAGAGGAAGGTGAGTTCCGATGCAGGGGAGGCTGTGAGGGCAGCGTTCATAGGGGCTGAAAGAATGAAGACGAGGCACTGCAGTCAATACTGGGGCCTCCAGGTCAAGGACAGGGTGGAGGGAGCCTGCAGGGAGCATGGGTTCTGCAGGGTCACTGAGCCCAGGACAAACCAGGTCCTGAGAAAGCACTGTGTTTGTGGCAGAGTAATGGCCAAGCAGGAAACCTTTTCACTCTGTGAAGAAGCTTGAAAAGAAGGTTCTTCCTGGAGTGTCAGCATCTCCCCCTTAGCTCAGGAGTCCTGCAGAAGACAGAGCCCAGAGTGGTTTCCAGACCCACCTCCCCCAGCAGCCTCTCCTCCCCTCTCTCAGCGTCTCCTGTTAAAGCACCACAGTGAGAAGAACATATTCTTAACTATCCTTGACCCAAAGCTATTTACAGGGCAAGCCTTCTTGTAAGTGGAGAGAAGAAGCTCCAGTTAACTATCTGAGAAGCAGTCAGATCCAAGTCTTTGACATGATTTCTGCCTTTTCACCTCCACCATCTGTTTCAGGATAATCAACTCTATCTCTAGAGAGGGTCAAGAGCATTACCTGTTGGCTGAAGTGCAGAGTGCCCTGGGAAAGAGAAGGGAAAACATATACTTAACAGATACACAGGCAAATCCGTCCCCACATGCAAGTCCCAACCCCAGACCCACCTCCCTAGATTTCTCTAACATCACAACCCACAACATGATGCCTGCAGTGTGGGAAGCTGCAAAGATTCAGCTGCTCAGCCATTTACTAGCCCTAGCCGGAAATGTCACTCCCTGAGGGGAGTTACTTGAATTACAAAAATAGGCAGGGAAGTGCCACTCCCTGTCAGGAAAGCCAGAAGAACAAAGATCAATCGCCTACAGGCAAGGTGGTATTGGCCTTTCAGATGCTGTGCTAAAAACTTTAGTTTGGTTCCTTCTTTACCCTAGCTTGACCCTGTTTCCTAGCAACCAACTCTGTCAGCTTCCTGCCCTAAACCCTATATAGGTGTGGATATTTTCTCAATAAAGAGGCTTGATCAGAAATGCATGTCTTGCTTCCACTCTCTGTGCTCCCTGCCCCCCAATTCTCTCTCCTCTCAGGAACCCGAAAGGATCGACCAGCCCGCTGGCCGGGGCGGACATGACACAGCAGGAGCAGAAAGGGAGAGATGTGACCCATGAAGTTTCTGTCACACAAATCTACTGTGGTTTCATTAGCTTTCTTAGCTCTTCCTGATTATTCCCCAGACCTCAACCCAAGATATCCTGCTTGTTAACCTCTTTCTGATCTCTACAAGCCATAACTATGCTGCAACACAGTAACCATGGACCATTGCTTTTCAGATTTCTTGAAAATCAGAGATCAAATGGGGTGGGGGGGGCTTTATACAAGCCTATGGGTATACAGAGAGTTTATATGATCACAGCTGTATTTCCCACCCACACGGTCTATGGGAAGCCCAACTACCAACACGTGCCTTACCTTTCTGGTTCCGGAAGTAGATGAACAGCCCCACCGCCAGGAAGAGCAGACCCAGGACAAAGCCCCCGATTCCACTCAGCATCTTGCTCTGTGCAGAGTCTGACTGAGCCCCTGAGAGAAGAAGCAGTTTTAGTGATTTTTACCCCAATTCCAACTTCTCTGACAGAAATTCTGGGATGGAGAACTTTGAGAATGAGGAATGAAGTCTGCCCTAGGAGAAGTAGATTGAGTGGCAATTTTGGGAGAAAAAAACAATTTAAATCCCATTCTGTAGATACAATATTTAGGTATTGAACTTTTTATATATCACAACTCTGACAAATACACTACCTCAGCATCTATGGATTAGGAGCCTGGGACTCCATGAAGTTCAAGTAGCTTGTGCAGGGTGACAGAGCTAATAAAACCAGTGCCAAGATCGGATTCCCCTCCTGTCACAAAGGTCCATACACTGTAGAGGATGTGCCTCTTCTAGATCACAATGAACAACACACAGCAATGATGCGAGAAGCACAAGCCCAGCCCAAGGCCGGGCACTAGTGCTCAGCGTCACCGGGGACTCAGGAGCTATGGAAAGTCTCAAAACATGGAAACCTCTTTTCTGTCTGCCAGGCATAACTGTCTCCCCAAGGATTGTGGGATCTGTAGAAATGGTCACAGAATATCTATAAACTATTATAGATTTCTATCACAGGATCACACTTGGTTACCCCCAGGACCTGTGCTAAAGAGAAGAGAACATGGAACAAATGGAAATACGGTGTAAGGAGAGAGAACCCTGACACTCAGGAAAGCAAAGTCCCCTCCTCGGTGGGGGAGGAACTGTGAGATCAGCAAGCTACTCACGCCACTCCACGGTGACAGGGCTCGTGCGACTC
>NW_021859663.1:57462-59382 GCF_006229205.1 Suricata suricatta
AGATTTCTATCACAGGATCACACTTGGTTACCCCCAGGACCTGTGCTAAAGAGAAGAGAACATGGAACAAATGGAAATACGGTGTAAGGAGAGAGAACCCTGACACTCAGGAAAGCAAAGTCCCCTCCTCGGTGGGGGAGGAACTGTGAGATCAGCAAGCTACTCACGCCACTCCACGGTGACAGGGCTCGTGCGACTCAGATGCTCCACATGGCAGGTGTAGACCTCTCCACTCTGAGGAACCGTCTCCAGCATCACCAGGGTCTGGAAGGTCCAGTCTCCGTTACGGATCAGGCCTGTGGACACGACCCCAGCCTCCTCCTCCTGGCCGTTCCGGAACCACTTGACCTCGATGTGGCCCGGATAGAAGCCATTCACCGAGCAGACCAGGAGGTTGTGGTGCTGCAGGGGCTGGGTCTTCGCGGGGTACACGGTCACTGTGGGCTCCACTAGAAGAGAGGGGGTAGAGGGACAAAGTGAGGAAGACAGAGTGAGTGTCCCTGGGTGGCTGCCCGGCTGCCTCCGTCCCTGGTCCCAGGCTCATCTCAGGCAGGCCTCCCGCAAAGCTGGCCTGTGGCCCAGGGAGAGCCAGGATCAGAGTCTTGAATTTAATCCTGACAGCCTGGGTCCCTTCGATTTGAGAGGTGTTGCAGAAATATGCAGGGTTTATTTTTCATAACGTGAGCAGTTATTCCTTGTTGAACTGAAGTGTTTACACATTCCGCAAGACATGTAGTGTATCAACTAAAAGCATGATGTCTGGAGCAGCTGCCTGGGTTCAATTACAGGCTCTGCTACTTTACTCATTGATCCTGGGAGAATGTTACTTTCCTCTGTGCTCCAGCTCCCTCCTCATTCAAGAAGAATAGTAATACTAACTTAACCCCTAGGGTTATGTGAGAATTAATGCACCTGAAGTATGTGAAACGATCATTGGAGTTTAGCTTTCAATACATGTTAACTACTTACTATCCTTGTTTAATTGGAGAGAAAATGTGATGTAAAGCAGCCTGAGTAAATTGGAAAACAGCTTGGGGTTGAAGGGAAAATAGAGTATGAAACCTGGGAATGCTCCACTCACACCTTAGAAACCACAGAAATGGTTCTCCCCTGGGAAGCAGCAGAGACAGAGGTGATTCTCTAGCCTATATGTTTAATTTCAAGAACAGCATGAGTCCTGAAAGAGAGGGAAAGAGCCAAGGAAACTCACTGATTTCAAAAATTTCTCATAATGCACTCAGCTGATCAGTCCTTTTTTTTTTTTGCAGTCAGTTACTATTATTGGAATTGTTATCACAACCATAGAACCAAAGAACCATAGAAATCAAAGGAACATAAATTAAAAAATAAAAAAGATATAAAATTTCAACTGAATATTTGGAATATTGGAAATAAAGACCGCACAAAGGAGAATGTTAGGTGAACTGTTACCACTATATCTTGAAATAATATGCATCTCTTTAAACACTTTCATCATTTTAAAAAGTAATATCAATACCTTTAGTCACAAAATTATAGTTAAGATGCCTGGCTTCACAATCATTTCAAGAATGTAAGAATACATACACTAAGAGAGAAAAGAACAGGCAGTTTAGACCAGAAAGAAGCCTCAGAAATATCAGAGGGGTTTGAGGTGCCTGGGTGGCTCAGTTGGTTAAGCATCTGTCTTTGGCTCAGGCCATCATCTCAGGGTTCCAGAGTTCAAGCCCCGAGTCAGGCTTTGTGCTGACAGCTCAGAGCCTGCTTGGGATTCTGTGTCTCCCTCTCTGTCCCTCCCCTGCTCTCACTTTTTCTATCTCACTCTCTGCTCTTCCCCCATTTGCTCTCGGTCTCTCTCTGTCTCTCTCTCTCAAAAGTAAACATTAAAAAGAAAAAAGAAATACCAGAGGGGCCTCAGAGGTCCCCCAAGTCTTCAACCAG
>NW_021859663.1:59482-60850 GCF_006229205.1 Suricata suricatta
TCCCCACAGTCACGCAGGGACACACCGCACTGTCCCCACCCACAGACACAGCACACTCTCCCTGACGTCGCACTCTCACGGGGACCCTGTGACGGGCACTCGCTCCAGTCCCTGCACGCCCACTGGACCGAGTCTGCGTCACCGTCACACAGGCGCAGCCCCGCCCCGCTCACCTCGCCGCTGCACCGTGAAGCTCTCACCGACCCCGTAGTTGTGTCTGCAGTACGTGTCCACTGCAGCCCGCCTTTCCTCCAGGATGTCCTTCTGCCGGTTCCAGGACTCAGCAATGGGCCGCCCCAGCTCCGTCACCGGCCGGAACTCCCCCACGTCGCTGTCGAAGCGCACGAACTCCTCGCCGTTGTAGAAATACCTGTCCAGGAGCTGCACCCGCTCCGTCCCGTTGGTGAAACGACACTCGGGCTTATACTGGTACATGTAATGTGCTGTGGGAACACGGGCCATCTGTCACCCGCCGGCTCCTGGAGGACACGGAGGCCAGCACCCCTCAGAGTTCCAGCCGCACCCCGGAACCAGAAGCCACCAGGTCTCTTCTCTCCTCAACCGGCGGCGGGGGGGGGGGGGGGGGGGGGGGGGGGGGGGGGGGGGGGGGGGGGGGGAGAGAAGGCAGGGGGCGGAGACGCCTCTCCTGTGAGCCTCTCGGGGTCACTGGGTTCTGGGCTCAGGGGCAGACCTCCCAGCCTGAGCGTTTGCCCCTCACCGCCTCCTCCTGGACGCCTCCTGCTGACAGAGGCCCCCCACTGCCCTTTGCCAAGACCTGAAACACATCCCTCCCGCCTCCCCCGCCCCGCCCCCACCGTGAACACGGGTCTGGGCTGAGCTGCCTCGGTCCCCGCCGCCCCTGCGGTTCCGGAGAAGCGAAACGGACGCCTCCCCTCCACTCCCGGGGCTTCAAATTAACGTGATGGACAGTGATGCCAGCCAGGCAGGACTTTATTGACACGGGGGTGAGACATGTCACAACCCCTGTGTGCAGTTCTAGAGCAGAGGATACTTGGAGGACCTGAATTTCCTTAGGGTGCCAGAGAGGTGGTCTCTAGGGTGACCTTTAGGATGTGACAGGAAGGGGGCGACTGGGTGGCTCAGTCAGTTAAGCGTCCCACTTCAGCTCAGGTCTTGATCCCCTGGTTTGTGAGTCCGTTTGTGAGTTGGGGGCCAGAGTCATGCTCTGTGCTGACAGCTCAGAGCCTGGAGCCTCCTTCAGACTGTGTCTCCTCCACTCTCTGCCCCTCCCCTGCTCATGCTCTGTCTCTCTCTGTCTCTCAATAATAAATAAAAATTTGGGGGGGGGAAAGGGGTGTTACAGGAAGGAGTAAGTAGGTGTGAGCGAGTGAGCAACAGAGAGAGAGA
>NW_021859663.1:60950-82282 GCF_006229205.1 Suricata suricatta
GGGGCCAGAGTCATGCTCTGTGCTGACAGCTCAGAGCCTGGAGCCTCCTTCAGACTGTGTCTCCTCCACTCTCTGCCCCTCCCCTGCTCATGCTCTGTCTCTCTCTGTCTCTCAATAATAAATAAAAATTTGGGGGGGGGAAAGGGGTGTTACAGGAAGGAGTAAGTAGGTGTGAGCGAGTGAGCAACAGAGAGAGAGAATGTGTGTGTGTGTGTGTGTGTGTGTGTGTGTGTTTCATAATTCCGGTAAAGGTAATACAATGTGCAAAATCTTGAAAGAATTGATAAGTTTTCTCAACAAAATAGAAGAGTTCACTGAAGCACAGACAAAGGGACAACGGAAGGGGAAAGGTCAGACTGGAGAAACCACCTGCAGCTGGCACGTAAGAGACTTACGGGTGATGTTAGGATTTTAATTTATACTACATGTAGTGGGAAACTATGAAGAGTTTTAAGGAAATTAAAACCATGACTGCACTACGATTCGTCAAGTCCTCATCTGGAATTTCCAAAATCCAGAAATCTAGGAAACCAGATCTTCTTACCACTTTTTTATGCCAAACTCATTTGGCAAATCTAACCTGATGAGGTAAAGTGTCACACATGTCGGAGCTCTTATTGGTCAATCTTCAGGAATTTTAGTCTATATATGGATGCACACATCATAATATATGTACATATATGCTTACACATATGCACATTTATACATACATGTATGTATATTTTTGATGTTTTTGTTTTTTGTTTAATTGAACTAAGAAAATTTTTTTATTCAAGTGTAAATAACATGAAAATTTTAAAAAGTAGTTTTAAAATATCTGTCTTTAAAAATTAGAAAAATAAAAGGGAGCATCTGAATTTCAATAGAACAGAATATATTGCACAAGTTTGATACATTGTACAGAAAAATATTGTGATAGTCACAACTGATGACTTATAAAGATAAGCTATTGAAAATGAACAGTGATGCTGATGATAAAAAAAATCATGAAATTCTGAAATACACTGCATGAGGTAAAGGAAAAAATGAAGACCTTGAACTTGCATTGATTGAATGGACACAGAGAGAAAGTGTACAATTTATAAACTCTCAATCTTATTAATTTTTGAAATAGAATAAACTAGAATAAACCACAAAGACCTGAATTGGAAGGTGAGTGTGTGTAGAAAGTGTAAGTCTAGAGTTTTTAGAAGCAGCACAGTATAAACCAGTGTTTTCAGTATCAGCATCCTTGACATTTTGTACGAGGTATTTTTTGTGGGAAGGCTGTTCTGCACATTGTAAGATGTCTACCACATCATTAGCCTCTACCTAGTAGATGTCAGAAAAGAGCACCAGGTGACAACCAAAATGGCTGCAGACACTGCCAATGTCCCCTGGAGCAGGCAGAACATATCTACCCCCAGATAAGAACCACCATTACACCACCTGAAAAAACTGTGGTGAAAAAACAAATGTATATTACAAGATGGCTGACAATTACATTGAAATTTTTGCCAATATTATATCTGATTTAAAAAAAAAAACCTTGAAACTGAACAAACTTATTTTGCAGGAAAAAAGGGCTCTTCAGTGAGACCAGATTTGGAAAAAAAAAAAAAAGAAAGAAACCATTCCTAGTGCCTAATAAGAGAATATCAAGAGCTACTACGAATTCTAACCAAAAGGTGATTGCTCTTACGTGCGTTAATGCTTCAGGCTTCCCCAAATCAAAGTAGGCAGACACTGGAAAAGCCAAAATCCAGGATGTCTGAAAGGTATAAGTATTTTACTTGTGCATTATTTTTCCAAAAAGATAATACGGATAACCAGATACATAATTAGTTTGGTTCAATACCATTTTGTATCACTGGCCTAGGTTCATGACAGGCAGGCTGGACTGGGAGAAACCTGTAGGTTAATTATTCCCATATCGCTGTTCCACATATTGTACTCCTCAAATTCTTGTAAAAATTAAAGCTTCGGCTTCTAACTCTCCCCCATCGCACCACCAAGTGTGACATCTTTGTTGAAATCTTGTGACCAACACATGTTTATCCCATGAAGATCAAGTATAAAAAATTTTTAATCTCTGTTCTTGGTGCAGTTTACAGAGAATCCACAGCTTTCTGGAATAAATTAATGGCTATTGCTTTTGACAAAGCTAATAATTAATAAATCAACCTGAAAAACTACTTAGCAAGACTTTGGGCTACATTCATGTTTGCAAATGAACTACCAGATGAAGATATTGAAAACTATCATGTCATTAATCAGAAAATATTATATCAAATTTCAGTGTATGTAAAAGGTTGTCTAAATAAGTCCCAGGATTAAGGAGTGCACTTGTGATGAGCACCAGGTGCGTATGGTCATGTTAATCACTATACTACACATCTGAAACTCATATTGCATGTATGCTAACTGTAATTTAAATGAAAACTTAAAAAAATGTTCTCTACATAAATATAGACCTGTAAGCATGAAAAAACAAACAAGTCAAATGTTCTGATATCAAAAAATACTGAGCACAGATGATGGGGCCACATTGGCCATTCCCTGAGTGATGGAACCATGGCCGTGGTGACTGAGGGCTCTCTGCTCCCTGCAATCCAGCGTCTCCAGCCTTCCTTCTGTCCCTTACGCTCAGCAACCTTCCTCCCACACTTGGCCTTTATCCTGTTCTCTCTCCCTACAACACTTGTCCCTTACATCCCTCACCTGGCTGGCTTTTGTCATCAATCAGGTCTCAACTCAATGTCACTTTCTCAGGGAGAGCTCCCGACACACTTGAACTGGAGTCAGGTGAATCCAGTTCTCTCTGTCTCACAACCAGGTGTATTTGTTTTCAGACTGCTTATTGTTGTCAGAAATTTTTTTCATTGTTAAATGTTTATTGGGCTTTCTCCTCTGCCATTATATAAAACCCCTGGTGGCAGTGATCTTTAGCCCATTCAAATTTAATTCACTGAGCCCAGAGCAGAGCCTAGTACAGAGTAGTGCTCACAAAAACATGTGATCTGAATGGATAAACCCAGAGTTCTGTAAATCAGTACTTGTGAGGATCCTAGAAAGCAAGGATCACACTGTAACATTCTTTTATTCTGATGATACATTATATCCCCTCCACTGCTGTTAGAATTTCATACAAACTACCTCTTTCTCCTTCTACTGTTGGAAAAAATATTGCAGGTAAGGAAAAGGTGATTTTAAGACAAAAGGAAAATCTCATTAAGTTTGGCTCATCCTGTAGATCTGTGACAGCCTGAGGTCTGTGCATGCACTGGGGATTCTCAGTGACAGTGATGACAGAGCTGGGAGAGAATAGTGAGGAGCTGGAAGTGGAAACAACCAAACATGGCTAAGCAAAGAAAACAGAGAACATGAAGAATGAGCCTATGCCATTTGGGGCCAATACTTCAGGGAGCCAATAAATTCCTTGACTTGCGTATTGGCTTTCAGTCCTATGAAATGTAAACAACCTTCACACTGTACCGTGTTCAGGTTTATAGTTTGAACCATATGAAATTCCTGATGTTAACCATTTGTGACTTACAAAACCATCATTTCATATAATTTATCCTATACTAGTTGAATCCCTTCCTGTGAGCTCAGGCCACAGAATGCTATGCTCAGGAGAAATGGACTATAGAAAGGTTCAACATAGATTCATAATGAAAAATTATGTTCTCAGAAGATATCTTAAATTCTTTAAGATACCAAAGAACATCCATATATGCTTCTCATTACAGAGTCATTTCAGGAACTAAGGGTCTCTGCTGTACCTCCAGGTTGAGAAAGAGAGATAAAACTACCCCCAGCTTCTGTCAGAACCTTCATTACAGGGATAAAGGCCTTGCAAACTTTGAGATTCAGGAGAAAGGAAAGGAGATTAATGGGAGAGACCTCTTGATACAGCCTCATATATTACAGAGAGGCACCAACATAACTGATATGTTAAAGTCCTAACACAGGGTCTTCTAGGAGAGACCATTCTAATTCCTTTTGACTCTCTAATTTTCCAAGAAACTTTCTAATTTTCTAGCATAACTCAACATAAAAAAGGGAGCTGCTCGATGGGAATTAGTTTGAAATCATTATTTCTAAAGTCTTCTCAAGACCCTGAGGGAATGAAACTCAAACCTGGAGCACTGTGACTGGGGGAGAGTTGAGACGAAATGGCCTCTATATTTGGAGGCCCCTCACACAGCTCTGGTAGAGAGGGCAAGCATGCAGGCTCCTTTTCTTTTGGAAAGAATTTGGGATCCATATAATAAATGTGGGCAATAATTAAAGAAAGTGTCACACTTTTCTAAGGGACACGGCCTGGACACAGGGGCAAAACTACTTTCTTTCTTTCCCCCATTCCACAGTAGCTCACCACCCAAGGAGTGCACTTACGTGGGGTGTCCCTTCCCGAAGCCAGCGGAGGGCTCAGCAGCACCAATATCAACATCAGAACTGTCATCCAGGAGCCTCCAAGGACACACAGACACACCATGCTGGAGAATAGAGAAGACAAGGGACAAGGGAACAGGCAAGTCTCAGTTAATGAGAACTAAAACCCTCCTTTAGCCACCTCCTAAATAATACCAACCAAGGAATTTGTTTCTCTGTTCCTGGATTGGGTAATCTAGGTGTTGAGAACCAATCACCATCACAGATACACTGCATCATCAGTTGCTGGTCAGAGATTCAGTATCAAGAGCCTTTTCCGAAACTTTGATTTTCTTCATTGGAAGGATTATTTTAATTTAGTACTTGAAAGGTTTGATCCAATTGTATGTGAAAATTTTTATTGGGCCCCTATTGTGAGCCAGTTCTATTCTGAGAAGTGATTTGCACAAAAGTTTGAGTCTTTTAGGAGTATCCATGTCTCTCCCATGAAGACAGAATTGTTTTGACAAATATTTGCATGAGTATTTTAGGAGCTGAAGGAGTGGAGGGAAGATGATTGCTAGTCAAGACACCTTTGATTTGGACTTTATTGCACCATCACATAGTGTAGATTTGGGGAAATTACTTAACCTTAACCTTGAAATGAAGGCACAACAGGCTTTCTGGTACTTCAATACTAGAAAGTGGTATAATTCCCTGGACAGATCTAGCAAGGAGCAGCATCCCCTGGTAACTGATGATATGACAGAATCGTAGTTGTTGACTGGACAGTATAATCTGTACTCCTTCTGAGTAGGGAAGTCTCTGATAAATTAATGGAAGTTGGAATTTACTAACAACCTAACCTGAGTGAAAAGGCTTTTCAAGTTTGTCTCCTGATGCTGTCATTGAGTTGGAGGCACCTCCAGAATATGCATAGAAAAAGGGGCTTAGAGAACATGAACTATATGGAATGAAGGGTTTTGAAAGTTCCTTTGTATAGCACTTACCCTAACAAAGTGATAAGGCAACTGTCCAAATCAAAGTATCCAGGGGGCTGAGAGACCAATAAAGGACTCAAAGTCAACCTCAAACATAAGAGCTGTGCTTAGAATAACTTTAATATTTTATGTGAAAAATGTGTTCAATGCATACTCTTGGATCCCACTCTGATTTAGTCATTTTATTGGAGATTTTCCCCTTTATTATGTACCTTCTCTTGCTTTATCCTAAGGAGAGATAGAATAAGCTGGTGCTAATGAATACATTATATGGTGTCCAGGAAAGAGAACAGAATGGAAATACTATGAGTTACATCCTTTAATGTAACCATGTAGTTTTAAACATATATTTATACCTTTAGATAATTATATAGTATCTTAACATAAATGTAACATCACAGATTCATAACAGAGTTTAAAGGACAACTATCTAAAGTTCTCCATTAACTCACAGTCTACCACAATCTAATCAGCAGTCCTTGTTTATGGACTACTGACATAACAAACCATGTTGCAATAAAAATGAATAATACTTACTGAGCAAATTTTGAGCATTTTACTTTGCACCCAGAATTATACAAGGGCTTTTTATACACCCTATTTATATTTAATTCTCACATTATTTCAGTGATTTGAGCACCCTTTGCATCCCTTTGGATGCAGAAAGTAAAATGATGGATGTATGTTAAACAATTTTGGCAATGACACTCAGCCAGTAAATGGTACATTTCAGATTGAGCCGAGTTATATGTGTGTCCAAACTATAGGAGCCCAGCCATTACATCACACCACCTCCCATTCAATTTCTCAAGAGAATAGTGGCCATTATGTTAAAACTATCTTATTACTTTAATTCATGGTATCTATAACAATGCAACTACTCCTTTTAATGAGTGACAGCATTTTATATTAATTACTGTGTAGTAACTCTAGATCCTCCAAAAGTTCTTTCACAGCCATCATTACTTTTCTCTGGAAATAACAAAATTTGCATTTATCCTATGTAATGACACCCCCAGCTCTCGCCCAACTATCCTTTCTATCAAAGACAATAGTGGCCTCCAAGTTCTCAAATCAAACCTATTGTTCTCAATTATTATTTCAGATTTCTCAGCATAATTTGTAGCAAATTTAAACATGGCAGAATAGTACAGAAATTTTATCTCACATACTTTGGAAAAATGGATTTCTATTCATGTGGCAACTTCAAAATACCCTGTAGAAGTTGGGTAGAAGTCATATTGTTCCTGGATATCAGAAGAAACTATGTTCCTAGACCTCAGCGATAATTCAGTACTATTGGAAGTTTTTGTATAATTGCAGCCAGAAGCATGCCATATTTAATTTTAAAAATGAAAACCATAATTTACTCAGAATTAATGAGTTGTAACAGTGACAATCTGAGAGAGCTAAGCTTAAATTCACCTTAGATTATAAGATGAAAGAATGACAAAAAAAGTAATTCTATATGAAGAACATATTAAAATATTAATAAGCATACTTAAAATCAAAGACAACTCTATCAAAACTTATCCATATAAATTTGACAATTTACAAATCAGACACATTTAGTTTTGAAAAGAACAGACCAGCAACTATGACCTAAACTCTATATTTGTACACATTTGTGAATAACAAAATGTGCTGCTTTAAATATAACATATTTCACACTTTTCTTCAGTATTAGGGAAGTTCAGGTAAAACACCATAGCAAACTTTTACCAAACCATCAATCCTGCAGGTGTGTCGGCTGAAATTCTTCACCTAACACAAAAGAAGCAGGCCTAGTCAGCTTCTGCTGTGTATCAGGTAAAAAGTGTCATGGAAGAGCTTGTCTCCTGAGGAGAAGAGAGCTTAATTGGTTTCTAGAAGAGTGCTTCTGAGTACAGAAGTTCTGCTGTCCCTGCTCTTGATACAGGAAGTCATAGGTTTGTTTTCATTGGAAGAAATAAAAACACCATTGGGAACAAATAAGTGAAATCAAAAGCACAAATTTTTGTTGAACAACAGGCAGGCTGAGATCTGTAGCATTACAGAATGTCTTGAGTCCCATCTTTTGTCATAGAATGGGACTCACTTGCAGTAAGTCTGAAAAGTTGTAATACATCTGGGAAGATGGGCTCTTGATTACGTACAATCCACAGTTGGCACAGAAGGTCTGTCACTTGTCCAAGTAGGGTCAGAATATTCTCCGTAGTTCTCAAAGAGCTATGACCACGAATATGGAACTTAAAGTGAGAAACAGCTCACTTTAAGCAGCTCACATTAATATTTGATAAAATATTAATATCAAGAAGTAGATACACAGGCAAACTTTTCTACCTTGAAAGACTTGCATCCTTAACAGAAGTTTATGCAGTTTAAAGGACATATTAGCACTTAGAAGCCTTGATAAGACCCTTTCCAGTGAGGTTTCAGAAATGTCTTCCATTGGGTAACTTTGGTTGAAGCCATTGTTTATACTGTGATGTTATCTGAGTGTTTATAATCCTCTAGCTCAGCACTCTTTTTAGAACCAGAATGTTTACTGCTGAGTAGACACAGGGAGAACAACTAGAATTCTCACAGGCCTGGTGTTAATATGGCACGTAAGGAGAGTTTTAGTTTTCTATTTGATCTGGATCATGCTTTAACTGTGCTCTGGCAAAGTATTTTCTTCTCATACAGTACAAATATTGGCCACACTATTTTTCAAAATTCTACATTGTTGTTTCACTAATCATTGGTCCAGTGATTCTAGCTGTGTGCCAGGAATGCTATTTGTTTTATTCAAATTAATAATAAAACATTTTAGCCATTTTGTTAATAGTTCAGTAGTCTATCCTCTTATACGTGAGCAAGTTTCCACACTGAAAAAGTAAACGTATTAGTAATTATTCTCCCCAAGGGAGAGAAAAAGATACTTTCTTTGCTTTGTAATCTCTTCCTACCTGCTGTGCATCTCGCAAAGCAACTCTCTCAATATTATAGAGCAATTCTGAGAACATTAGAGCGTGTGACCCTCACTATTGCTGGCATCCATATTTTGGTCATATGTTCATTCCATAGTTTACACAAGGAACAAAATTTGGTGCTACTACACTCTGCCTAAAGATACTGAAAGATGATTTGAGAGCAATGACAACCTCTCAGGTTTTAGAATTCAGGATTTAGTACCTGAAGTTAAAGAAAAAGTTTTCAGACAAATCATGTCAGTTGTTAAAAATAAGATCCAAGGCAGGGGTGTCTGGGGGGCTCAGCTGGTTAAGCACCCGACTCAGTCCCAGCTCAGGTCATGATCTCATGGTTCATGGGCCTGAGCCTCCTCATTAGGCCCTGCCCTGACAGTGCAGAACCTGCTTGGGATTCTCTCTCTCTCTCTCTCTCTCTCTCTCTCTCTCTCTCTCTCCCTCAAGTATATAAATAAAGTAAAAAAATTAATTAATTAAAAAAATAAGATCCAAAGGGACATTTAATTTTTTTAAAAATCTATATTCAACAGAGAAAAAAATGTTTTCTAATAACCAACAGAAGACAACATAAGAACGCTTAGAAAGTTTAAGGTTCTCTAGAAGTGAGGAATCCTTATTGTTTTTACAATTTCAAAGCTATGAAAACCACAAAAGTATTAACAAGGATCAGTCCTATAGGCAATTGGTTCTGTCAATGTAAGCAAAATGCATAGCTATTGGTTTATTTTCCTTTCAGAACATAAGTGGAACACTAAATTATTTTAACCATCGATATTTCCTTTAGCACTATTGCTGGTACTAATGTCATATCTTTAATCTTAACCATGGTCTTTTTATCTGTAGTTTTTAGCCATGTTACATCAGAACATCAAAAACAAACCCCTTCTTGGACTCCTATATGGACAATTCACTGGAGTGTTTACATAGATAAGTTCCTATGGGTTCCTCCAGTTTCCTTCTCTGTTAGTTAAAAACAGAATCACTGCCATGACAAAGATTTAATTGAGTTGTAAAATTCTAGATTGGTTTAAGCAAGTTCAGGCGGGCCATGAAATGTTGGGGAAAATTTGTGACATGTTGTAATATTTGGCACACCCCTGGAAGATCACAGTTATATCACCTATGAAGTCTAAGACTAAGTATAAAACTTCTTAGGGTGCTTGGGTTCTGGAGGACGGGGGACCAGCCCACGTACCCCCAGTCGAACGGTCCCTGAGTAGGTGGTTGGTGTCGGTGAACTATCTATAGGAAAGAAAGAAGACAGACAATGTGAATGGTGGTAAAGCCACACTTTACTAAGAAAGTCGGTGTCTTTTACGCCATAGGGGATTACACATTTTTTTTTCTTTAACGATTACATAGTTTATGGTCCTTGAAAAAGTAAAAACATGCTCTGGGAAGGATCATTTTTTATCACAGCCGTGAGAACAAAAGTAAAAAAACAGGAATGAGGGAGTCTGTCTCTCAAAGAATCTTCTTTTCTTCAAGGCCCTTTAGCAGCTATGTCTGGACAAGACGCTTATCATTCAATGGGTTAATTTTAGACAGAGGATTGTGTTTGCCCCAACAGCAGGCAATGATCTGGGAACAGAAATAATGTAAGGGAAAGCTGGTGCCACTAACTGACCCAAGTTGATTCAAAACTTAAAGGTATAAGCCTTTTTGCTTTTGTAAAGGAACAAGAAAAATCATGAACAGGTTATACAGAAGCCACATATGCAGCCCAGGAGGCCAAATGTTGCTTCACAGTCTTTCGACTTGTTCCACAACTTCCCAAATTTTTCTCCTGTGCCCCAGAGGCCTGGTCATCAACGGTCGCTCTGCGGGAGGGTGTTTTTTTTGTTTTTTTTTTTTTTTTTGGCCTGTTGGGCCCCAACACTGGGTGGCCTAGTTGGTTAAGCATCAACCTTTTGACTTGGGCTCAGGTCATGATCTCATGGTTCATGAGATACAGCCCCAGGTCAGGCTCCACACTGACAGTGCAGAGCCTGCTTAGGATTGTCTTTTTCCCTCTCTCTCTCTGCCCGTCCTCATCCTCTCTCTCTCTCTCTCTCTCTAAACCAACAAACATAAAACTTCTTGAGAAAGTAAAGAGATACACTCAAACTCTCCACAGCTTACCTAACCAAGAAGTATTGGGAGTTGTGGCTATAATTTGAATTTCATTCAACCACCAATAAAATCAGGGAAATTGGCAAAATGTAGGCTGATCTTATCAGGGCACAGATTGAGAGTCCTCTTTGTCTTGGACCTCCAGATTTGAAGTTTACACCCAGGGAGAAAATCAGAAGCCATTCAGAGTGCAATCTGATATAGATTCCAAAGAGTTCAGTGAAAATGTTGTTAAAATCCTAATTGTCAAATATCTTGGTGACCTTTTAGCCTTTGGACAGAGGTACATTGAGTTCCCCTAGAAGGCAGGTTGCTGCAGTTGAGTCCATCAGGTGCCTACTAGTGGTCTCTGCCCAGATGCAACAGAGAGTCAACATCAGCTTTCCATATACCCTGATCAGAATGATGAAAAATATCCTTGGTAAGTATGCCAATACCCCTAATTGCATCTAATTATCCCCAGTCCCACCAAAAATGGTCTCTTAAGATTGATGGTGGGGTAGTAACAAAAAGTCCTCTAGCTTAGAAGCTTTATGCAAAAGGAAACCTTTTATATCAGTACTTCAAGAAGTATCTCTGGGTCCCAGCTGCTATGGAAAACTGGAAGCTGAGAATTGTTTGTTTGCATCATCTTCAACTTATTTTACCATCTCTAACATGGAGTGTTGGAGATCAAATATTTTGTTAATGTTATAAACTGCCCAAAAGCAACAAGGTCACAATGACTTGTTCTTCAAAATGGCACATGTGGCAAACATGAACAGAAACATCTATTAACTTGAAATGCAATTTTGTTACCATTAATCATTACAGCATCAGTCCCCAAATAGGTGTCATGAGCCAGCCTATTAGCACTAAAAGCCTACTATACAGATACCTAACAGCTATCACCATTCTCCAGAAGGAGCAGAATTTCACTGTGGTAACTACACTGGCCATTAGCTGGTAATAGGTCAATGGTCCCCCCCAGTAAAAACTGAACCTATGCCACAACCAGCCAGCCAGACTGTAGCACCAGGTACTGACCATCTTGAAGAATGCTTCATGAGAACTGATAATGATGCTTACGTTTTCTGAAAAGAGCTTCTACAACTCAGAATATGCCAAGCAATACAAATGAAAAAGAAAACATACTAGACATACTCTAGAAAAACCAGAGAATACTTAAGACAAAGAATGTCTTAAAGCAGTCAGGGGCTGTAGGGATGGGTGGGGTGCAGATTATCTTTAAAGAGAAAAATTAGATTAACTACTGACTTTTCATCAGCAATAATGGAAACCAAAAGTTGTACAGTGATGTTTTCTTTGAGCTCAATAAAAAGAACAGCCCACCTGGAATTTTATAACCAGTGATTCTATCTTTAAAGAATAAGGAAAAAAGAAAAAGAATGAGGAAACATTTTTCAGACAAACAAAAATCAAGATCACTTGTCTCCAATATATTTTAAAGAAGAAAATTATAAACTATATACTTCAGGCAGAAGGAAAGTAACCCAGATAGAAAATCTGGGATGAAATGAGAAATGAAGGACAAAGACAATGGTAAACATGTGGGCTATGATAAAATACATAAGCTTATAAAATAACAGTTTATCCTATGCAGCTTTAAAATTATATATGGTTAAATACCCAAAACAATAATATATAAAGTGAGAGAGTATAAGGTGTTAAATCACTCCAAGAACCTTGTATTCTTTTCCTACTTTTTTTTTCAAAATAGAAATAATTATCAAAAAATAAAATTAATTCTCATATAATTCCAGCTATATCTTCCAGAACATAGAATAAATTGATTTTATTTATTACTTCAAACTTATGAAAGTACTAACTCCAAATCACACTTAACAGTGGAAGTTTAGGGGCACCTAGGTGGCTCTGTCCATTAAGCATTCAACTTCTGCTCAGGTCATGATCACACAGTTCGTAGGTTCAAGCCCCACACTGGGCTCTGCGCTGACAGCTCAGAGCCTAGAGCCTGCTTCATATTCTGTGTCTTCCTCTCTCTATGTGCCTCCCCTACTCACATTCTGTCTTTCTCTGTCAAAGATAAACATTAAAAAACTTTTTAAATGTAGGCTTAGACTCAGTCTCTCTCTTTCTTTCTAATGAGTAACCAATGTAATATAATATATGAATTTCTAGGATCAATCACATTCAGATCATGAAATAAGAATGTATCCAAACTAGTACCAGTAGAGTTAAGTATTGCATTAATAATTCCAGCCAATGAGAGATAGTTGTAAAAGAGTAAGCAAATCCCAAAAATTCAAAAACCTTCATCTATACTTAGAGTATCCCTTTGAGAAGTATAATAAAAATTCTATAATTTTAATATAAATAAACTATATCTAAGTAATACTATAATGGGAAATATTCCAAATATAATGAAGAAATTCTACTTTATATTAAACAAAAATGTGTTTAATTCCAAATAAGGGAATCAAAACAAACTCTCTGGCATTCTTTCTGGGACTCACTCTGTCAATATACATCTAAAAATTTTTTAATATCCTTATAATGATAGCACCCTGGGATCACACATTGGACTTTTTCCCCCCTAAGATTTATTTTTAATACCAAGATGGAGACGAACTCTCCAATAATTTCTAGAGACATAGCCCAGGTGAGATGTGTACTGAACCTGTTCACAGCTGTGCCCATCAACATTCCTATCACTTCTGCCACCTAAATGCAGAATATTACCAAATACAAAACTGAGGTTCAAAAGAGGCACCAACTTGACATTTTTCCCAAGTGTGTATAAAGCACTAAACATATATATAAATATTTAAATGCATGAAAACAAAACAGCATTTTTTAAACAAAAGGCCTTGGGAAACTGAAAATATTTTGGGGGATATTGGAGCAGATAACAAGGTAAGTGTAGAAAAGGGAAGTGGAGAGGAAACATTTCTTTGAGTCTGAATGTTGGGGAGAAGGAGTGGGATCTGGGGGGAAAGCTGAGCATTATGTTCTGTGACAAAGAGTCTGCTTGGCTCATGGACAGTAGCATGTGTGAGTCATAAAAGGACCATAACACATAGAGAATGAACCAAGACAGTGCTCTGGGCCAGCTGCCAAAGTCTAATTTTAAAAAATAATAGTTCTGGGGTACCTGGGTGGCTCAGTTGGTTAAGCGTCTGACTTTGGCTTGGGTCATGAACTCGCAGTTGTGGGTTCAAGCCCCGTATTAGGCTCTGTGCTGACAGCTCAGAGCCTGGAGCCTGCTTCAGATTCTGTGTCTCCTTCTCTCTCTGTTCCTCCCAACTTTCACTCTGTCTCTCTCCTCTTCTCGAAAATAAATAAATATTTTTTAAAATGTAAGAAAAGTAATAATTCAGTAGTGATATACCATAGGGACAGTGAATATCATGTGAAAACAATGAGAAAGTATTGAGACAAGGTTACTGATTCCCACAGGACTCTAGGAAAATTCTTAACTAGGGCCCCAAAATATGCACGTGGTTAATTTTAGCTTCTTCTTACTGCATAGTCTGGCATTTAATGTAGGGAAATGAAGAAAGGGAAGATGAATCTCAACAGGGTGTGAAATAGATTCTTCTATGAAATACTACCCTTGAACAAGACTTTTTGTAGATATATTGAGGAGTGAGGGAAAGTAGAAATAAAGACCATCTTAAAGACCCAACCAAACATCCATCATCTAGAGAATCTTTTATTGATAATTAAATTATGAAATCAGGAGCATCGGGTATCATCTGGTATATGATCCCAGAAACAGTTAACCGTTGGTCACTAGTCAGTTCATTCTTCCATTTCCAGAAAGAAATAGTTACCTCTTTCTACACAGGAGAAATTGTTGTAGCCTCACCGGGTGGGAGCAGTAAACAGTATTTTGGTGAAAAAAGAATTTTGTGGAAGGGATTTTACATATCTAATATCTTCACAATCGGTTGCTGCAATGATGTCAACCATTCACCATTCAGTAATTTTAGCTGAGAACCCACCACATGTATATGTATATACATATGCAATTGAGTTGGGGATAGTCAATTTACAAAAAGTTTACTGAGGGCTTCCTATGTGTGCAGAATTCTTCTAATGCTGGGGATATATATGTATATATATATATAAAATTTAGATCCTACTATTAAGAAAACAAACTCAGTAAAAATAGACATATAAAATTAACATAAAATAATGTGACAAGATCCACAATAGATACACTTATTTTAAAAAAACACACAAATTGATGACAATTTTCAAGATGGAAATAAGTGGTTAAAATTAAGTAAAAACATGTAATTTATACTAAACAGAGCATTTGTAGAGACCTGAGGTCTAGAGGAAGTGAGACAGAACATGGAGGAAGGGACTGTGCTTCCAGTTGGTTAGAGACTAGCAGGGAACCAGAAACAATAGGAAAAGCCTGTGTGGAGGTGAGGGGTGTGGGGAGGTGTTAGATAGCAAGGCGTCCTGATTGACAGGAATTTAAGAATCAGAGGGAGTGTGCAGGATTGAACTATGCTAGGAAAGGCACTGATAAATTGGTGAAGAAGTAACCGCTTTTAGAAAGATGGGAGTAGGAGCAGAAAAAAACACTAACTAGGAAAACCTTTAGCAATCTAAGGTTAGTTATGAGGGATTGGGCATAGAGATTAGCATAATGACAATAGGAATGAATGTATAGGAATGGACATGAGGAATGCCACGCATCTTTTGGATTCCCAGACATGCATTAAAAATTGGTATGTGCTGAATAAGTAAAGAACCTGAGGTTTTGTTTTTTTTTTTTAAGAATATATTTACTTTTCTTGGAAATAACACCCAAAGGATCAAACTTCTTATTGGCTTAGATGTTAGTTTATAGGTGAGACACTTTGGAGAAAGGGAGAGAGATGGAGAAGGGGGCACAGAGGGGGGTGGGGGTGTATGCTAGAAATCTTCATCCTATTTCAGATAACTGTGGTTTTTTTTTTTTTTTCCTGTATCCAATAGGGATAAAGAGTGAGGCAGCATCACTTGTCTCTGGCAGATCAACCTGACCAGAAGGTCTTATTTAAAGTCTCAGGTAGAAGTCAGGGGAGGACAGGATGACTAAGTTAGATGTGGATAAAAAAAAAGCCTGAACATTTCCTTTAATAGAATTATTTAGGACATAATTAGGTGGATAGTGAAAAAAGGGTACTTGCAAAACGTAGAGTCGGTATTAGAGAAACAAGGCATTTAGAATGACAGAGACATTATGCCTGGGGTTTTGTGCCTATGTAGGAAGTCTCTGGCTATGATTAAAAAGCACAAATAAAAAGCTGTGATGCTAGCATCTCCTTGTTATTCCTGTTATAAGAGATGGGGACGATCCATCACCCCATCTCCAGTTGCACATATGCATGAAGGGGAAAGCAAATAATGAATTATTTATTTTCTACCAGGCACTGTGTATGTACTTCCAGGTGCCTTATTTCATTTAATTATCTTCATAGCATTGCAATAGGTATATTGTATCACCTCATACTATCAATTAACTACTACATCCCCAGCACATTGAAAAATGCTGACCACTTAGTAATACTCACTATATAGTAATTATTAGGATCTAGTCAGGAAATTAAATATTTTACATTTTTATAGTGAAATTCAATTTAAATATTCTACACTTTATAGTGAAATAGACCACACATATACAAAAACACATAAAGCGTGAATATACAACTTATTTGATTATGATAATGCCAACATCCATGGAACCCCCCAGATCAAGAAACGGGACACTGGGTCCACACCTTACAAACCCTTCATGTGCCTCTTCACATCCTCACCAAGATAATTCACTATCCAGACTTGTATAGCAATCACATCCTTGCTTTTTGGTATACCTTCACACCGTGTTACTTATCTCTAAACATGCTTAGTAGCAGTTCATAAATTAAATCATACAGCACATTCACTTTTGTGCCCTGCTTTCAATTGAGCAGCCAGGAAAAGATAGTCTTGTCAATCAATGCTGCTGGATTAGTTGGAAATCTTAACTAAAAAAAAAATAAATAAATGAAATTTGACACCCACATCACACCATACACAAAATGAATTCCAGTTGAAATATATTTCTATATGTAAAAAGCAATGCAATAGAACCTTTTGGAGATAATATTAGAGACTATCTTTATGACCTTGATGTCAAAATTAATTTTTAACATGGGATCCAAACTCACTAGTCATAATGAAAAAGATTAGCCAGTAGTTACAAGTATAACATTTAAATGAGGATGGGGAGGCTGGGTGGCTCCTTTGGTTAAGTGCAAACAACTTTAACTCAGGTCATGATCATGAGCCACACACATCAGACTCTGTGCTGACAGCTCAGAACCTGGAGCCTGCTTCTGATTCTGTGTGTGTCTCTGTCTGCCCCTTCCCATTCGCTCTCTCTCTCTCAAAAAATAAATAAATATTTAAAAATTTAAAAGAGAACAGCAAAAACATTATTGCACACAATTACAGAATGTCATGGGATCCACTAGGAGGACCCCTGAAGGGTCTTCAGTGAGTATATGATGCTGGTACCAGAAGCCTCTCACCAGCTGGGCTTCAAGGTCTGTGGTGAGAAAGAGATAGGATGGCAGAGGAGCACACCTTCAAATACTTTGGAAATCACTGAAAGGAAAGGGGTGGTTAAATCTGTGAGACAAGAGGACCTTCAGGAATGTGATGAACTGAAATGTACAAGAGGGGAGGGAAGTGTGGCACATCACCAATGAACTCCCTAACCATCATTTCCAAAGTCAAAGAAGAAGACTCATCCTTAATGTCCATCTTAATTTCTCCTGATGCAATGGCATGAATTAAATAATAAATCTTACCTGGTCGCCTATAAATGTCAAGCATTATGCTAATTACTAGGTGAACTATACAGGCATGGAGTATAACAGGTGAAATTCAAAGAGCAAATATTTATTGAACGCCTCCTATTTCAAAGGAGTGTGCTAGGACCAACGTGGTTGGAGCTTGAGTGTATTATGCTTAAGTGAAATAAGTCAGCCAGAGAAAAACAAATACCGTATGATTTTACTCATATGTGGAATTTAAGAAATAAAGCAGATGAACATATGAGTAGAGAGAGAGAGAGAGAGACCAGAAAAGACTCTTATAATAGAGAACAAACTGCAAGTTGGTGGAGGGAGGTGAGTGGGGGATGTGTTGGATGGTGATGGACATTAAGGAGGACACTTGTGGTGAGCACTGGCAGTTGTATTGAAGTAATGAATAACTGAATTCTACTAATGAAACCAATATTGCACTGTATGTTAAATAAGTTAGAATTTAAACAAAATTTTTAAAAGAAAAACAGCGTGCTAGGGGCTAGGAATACCAAATTGAAGATCTCAGAAAGACCAATATCAACCAGAATAAAAAGAAACACACATAGAACATAAACTCCATGAGTCAGAGACTTTGTATTTGTATACTATTCTCTCCTCAGTTCCAAGAGAAAGTCCTGATTCAAAGTAGGTAATCATAAATAATTATCAAATTGATAAATAATATAAGGATAAATATAGGCATTTACAAATTATAATAAAGTATAATTTAAAAGTAACAAAATTTTAAAATAGTAGAGAAATGCTGTATGTTAATAGTTTGGAATATTCAGAGGAAACTTGAAAGTGTAGTTTATTTGCAGAAGTGAGATTTGAGGCAGAAACGGAGGAGGATGTGATTCAGAAGAACATCAGAGGGAAAGGAACAGTCATGAGCTACATGAGCAAAAGCAGTACCAGATAGCATGAATTAATGTAAGGAGAAGCTCTGACTGGAGTGAGCATCAGATTAAAGAACAGTGTGTGTAAGAGCAGATATGTACGAGGGGCCTTGGAAACCTAACAGAGAAGCTACTACTTTAGGAAGGTGATGAATTGACACATACTGAAATGTAATGCATGCATGAATGCAAAGCAGCAGAATCAACCTGTTGGTAATCCAGGTATCTTGTAGGCATAGGAAGAGCATCAAGACTAAGGGGGTGACAGTGAGACCAGAGGGCTGGTATTACTGAATGCTTCAGGTCTTCATAAACCTGTATGCAGTACTCCAATTTGATGAGTAGGAGAAGAAAATGGAAAGCTATTTAGAACTGCCTCTCTTCTTTCAGCAGTGCATCCAAAGACTCAGTCCTCAAGCCTCAGGGAGCTTTTTGATCCTGGGTCCTAGGTTCTTTCTTTTAGGATGAAGCAGATTAGTTTTCTGGACAAAAGCGCTACTAAAAATTCTTACTATTTATCAAATGCTTTCCTACAACCAGTAGATGAAGTCACATCACTTGTCTACACCAAATAATGCTATTTCAATAGTTGTAGTGTTAGTCTGGTTTCAAGATCTTGTGAGAAAGTGGAGCAGAACGAGGTGAGTTACACGGTGAAAGGAAGGTCTAATACCTGGAGTTCATGGCAAGAAACAGGATATGGCTGCGTGGATTGTCAAAGACTCTGCACATTTGGCCTCCAAGCATGATTTAGATAGGTGTAGAGTGCTAAAATCAGGATACTTGTTCCTCTTCAGGCATCATTTAAAAGCCCCTGACCAGGGTTTGATGGAAAGGAACTTGCTATGATGCTAGTGTTTCATTGCTGGTAAAAAATAAAAATAAAAAAATTAATCTCTGTGGTGAAAAGAAGACTCAAAAGAGAGGGGAGGGAGGGATTGATGGTGGGAGGAAAGAAAGAAAGAGAGATATTAAGGGCTGATTATCATAAGAAAGTGCAGGGGCAAAGATGGAAAATGCAATCAGTATTTCTGGGCCCTCATTAGGCATTTTTAAATTATCTCATTTAGCTTTTATAAAAACTCTGCAAATAAAATTTTACACTATTGATGTAAATGTTAGTAGGAATGTATGAATATAAGCTTGATTGCAAAAAGAAAAAATACTTTCTGGGAAATATAAATTTAGTACAACTGTATTAGCGCTGCAATCGTGCAAAGCCTCTTCGAGGTGCAGGTGTTACAAGGATGGATGGGATCTATAGATCCTGTTTCCTAGGGAGTCAGAACCTGCAAAATCTTGCTATTATACACTGCAACAAGAGCTGCAATCAATTTTTTGTAACATACAGTTATGAGTCTTCAAAAGTGGGCAAAATTATTTAAAAGTTTTACAAACCTATAAGAGCCTTAAAAATTAAAGACTGGAGCTCTTGGGGCACCTGGATGGCTCAGCCAGTTAAGTGTCCAGCGTCAGACTTCCACTCAGGTCATTATTTTATGGTCCATAGGTTCGAGGCCCAGGACCAGCTCTGTGCTGACAGCTCAGAGCCTGGAGCCTGCTTCAGATGCTGTGTCTACTTCTCTCTCTGCCCCTCCCTCACTCGTGCTCTCTCTCTCTCTCTGTCTCTCTCTCTCTCTCTCTTTCTCTCTCTCTCTCTCTCTCTCTTTCTCTCTCTCTCTCTCTCTCTCTCAAGTAAATAAACATTTAAAAAAGAAAAAAGACTGGAACTCTCTATGTATGTGAAATAGTAAGACTCAAAAAACGGAAAGGAAGTATATCTCAGATTGATTAAAGGAGCAGAAGGGGCAAAGAGAGTATGATGAAATTATAGGCAGGACAACAAAGGATAAAAGATGCAGGCAGGAAGAAGAACCCTGCCTGATGTTAGAGAAAAGTCTTCCTCAAGGAATGAGAGCAGATATACAGACAGAGGGCCCCAACCCCCAAAGCAAAGGAAGTGTACAGCTGCAGACAGAAAAGGAAACACATGAAAAAGTCCTTTTGGTAATTCCAGTGTAGTTACAAGGCCAGGAAATGACAACTGGAAAGGAATTTCTGGATTTGCTGAGCACTAAAATTTTCATAATCATGCTAGGAAATATCATTTTACGAAGTGGGAAAAAATGAGTCCCTTTAAAAAGAATTCATTTTCTCCCTTCAAATCAGCACCTATAGGGTTAGCCTTCAAACCTAGAATCGAACTCATGTTAATTCAGGTTCAGGTTAATGCCTTTTGGGGAAGGTATTCCAGCTTTCTTAAGAAAGAAAACTCATCCTGGAAAGCCCCATCCCTTATCGACATTTCTCTTCAACCAATAGGGTTAGGAAGTGAAACGACATCACTTGTCTCCAGCAGATGTAACTTCTACAAGGGACTAATCTGATACCAGGTCTTGGAAAGAATGTGAAAATGAGGCAGAATGACTGATACGAGGTGGGACAAATAGCTGACCACCTAGTTTCATGGAAAGAAATGATATGCCATGTTGGAGAGCCAAGAAACCACATTTTATAATTGTGAAACAGAGAGGAGATAGAATATCTAAGTATTTAGTGTTGGATTGGGAAGGGGAGGGTACTTGATATTTTTCATGCATCTGTGGGAAGTCTTTGCTCAGTTTTAAGAGAAGGAAATGGCTATGGCATTGAGCATTCCCTGCTAATGACGTATGAGTACCTGTGGTGGATGAAATGGAAGTTGTGAAAAAATCCATGATCACTTGCTGATCATCATACGACAACTTAAGGGAAGGTCAGAATATCACGTACTGATTATATCACTCTAGCGAGACCGCACTTCCAGATATATCATCTCTCAATCAGTTATCACGACAGACTTGCATTTTTATTAACTGCAGAATCCCCAGCATCTGTAATAGCTTTTAGTACTCAATATATGTTGGGTCAATTAATTGATAAGTGAATAAGATACTAAGAATTACTGAATTTAAGAAATATAGGTTTATAATTATTAGGATCCAATCTCAGTTCTACCTACTTCCAAAACCCAGGAATTAAAACTGTAAGTTTATCTGAGATCAGAAAAGTATCTGAAATAAAACTTACATCTTCATTCTGTGACTTTTACACACTTCAGTTTAAAATTTCTTCTTCAAAATTGATTCAGTATCTCATGGATAATTGATACCTATCACAACACAGCATTTTATATACTGTTAAGTGAAACTGCAA
>NW_021859663.1:82382-89581 GCF_006229205.1 Suricata suricatta
TTTTGATTTTTTACTTTGCTTTTCTGTTTGGAGTATCATTGAAACTACTGTATTGTAAATGATGGAAAATAATTTCATATGTTAAAAAAATAAATTGTATAAAAAATAATAAAATTAAAAATAAATAAATAAATAAAATTTCTTCTTCTAATATCCCTCCAATACAAAGCAATATTTCAATTAATCAGACTTACTCAGGAATTCAGTCAGGAAGTATATATTGCAGGTTAGAAAAAGAATCGTGTTTATTGTCATGAGATAGAATTCTGGCAACTGATTTATACCTTCATTCATGATTTACTCTTTTGAGCTTCTATGTCTTCATCACTAGAATTTAAAAGTTGAATTACATAACACCTAACTGGTTCCTGAAATATGATATCTATTAATAAAATTTTAATTTTTATTTCACTTATATTCATCATTCCAGTAACAAAATAATCACCAAAAAATGAAGAAAATGTACTAAAAACTGACTTCAACAAAAGATAAGGATAAATTTTTTGAAAACAGATTTATATTAATTAATTAATTAATTAAAAATTTTAAATTTACTTTTTAAATTCCAGTATACTTGGCATACAATGTTATATCAGTTTCAGGTATACAATAAGTGATTCAACATTTCTATACATTAGTCAATGCTCATCACAGTAAGTGTACTCTTAATTTCCTTACCTATTTCTCCCATCCCCTCTGGCAACCATCTGTTTGTTCTCTATATTTAAGAGTCTGTTTTTTATGTTTGTCTTTTTTTCCTTTGCTAACTTGTTTCATTTCTTAAATTCCACATATGAGTGAAATCATATGGTGTTTGTCTTTCTCTGACTGACTTATTTCAAAATGATTAAAGATCCAAACATGAGATATGAAACCATAAAATTCCCAGAAGAAAACACAAGCAGTAACCTCTTTGAAGTCAGTCATAGGAATACTTTTCTAGATATGTCTCCTTGGGCAAGGGAAACAAAATCAAAATTAAACTACTAGGACTACACTGAAATAAAAGGCTTTGTACAGCAAAAGAAACCTCCAACAAAACAAAAAGACAACACACCAAATAGAAGAAGATATTTCCAAACAGCAGAACTGATAAAAGGTTAGTATCCAAAATATACAAAGAACATATACAAATATACATCTCAACACACACACACACACACTCTCACACACGCACACACTCACACACATGCCCCAACATGAGCAGGCATTTCTCCAAAGAAGACATACAGACAGCCAACAGACACATAAAAAGATGGTTAACATCAACTTGTCATGAGAGAAATGCAAATCAAAACCTACAGTAAGATATCACCTCACACCTGTCAGAATGGTTAAAATCAACCAGAAACAACAGATGTGGGAGGGGATGTGGAGATAAAGGAACCCTCATGCCCTGTTGGTGGGAATACAACTGGTGTAGCCCCTGTGAAAAACAGTATGGAGGTTCCTCAGAAAATTAAAAATTAAATTATCATATGACCCAACAATTCCACTAGTTGATATTTACCCAAATAAAAATGAAAATTATAATTGTCCCAGAAGAAAATAATATCCCACTATGGCCAAACAATATTAACTAATAAAAATATTAGTCATTTTTGGATTATTTTTCAAGTATCTCTTAATGGCAAGATAGAACATGTTGAAATGATTCTTGGGATAACTGGGTTCATTGTAATTCAGGAGTTAGCCAGCACACTGCTAGCACTCTTTGCTTCCTAACCCAGAATTGTAGAACAGAATTTTTACTTTTTGGGCAGAAAATACTATCTCCTAAATTAGACAAAAATCTTTGTTATTTTCATCAGTACATATTCACTAACTTTCCAGTCCACTCTCTGATTTTATGATAATATAGCTGCCCCCTTGGCAACACCATGTAAATGCTTCTCTGAAAGCCTAGAATGGATGTTTGTGTTTCTACAACAGGTGGACACCTGCATACTATTCTAGGCTTGCCAGTTCCTAGGCAATCATGAAAAAGTGGAAATCCTGATGTATATATGAACCACAAGCTCATACTTCATAAAGACAAAAACACCCTTAAATAAGATTTGTGAGACTTCTTAGGGATATCCTCAGAGTACAGGGCTACCTGTCAAGAAAAGAGAAAAATAACCAAGTATTCTGCTATCTTCAGCATTGGAAAGAAAGTAACAGTAGTTGCAATAGAGTTCTAATTTATGACTCAAAAGCTGGCCCAGAATGAAACCTCCATATAGATGCAATGAATGCAAGGAATTGGTCACTGCCTTTGATGATCTATGATGTACAGGGGTGCACGGCGGCTCAGTTTATTAAACATCCAACTCTTGATTTCAGCTCAGATCATGACCTCAAGGTGGTGAGGTTGAGCCCCACCTCAGGCTCCATACTAGGCATGGAACCTATTTAAGATTCTCTCTCCCTCTTCCTCTGCCTCTGTCTCTATTTCTTACTCTCTCAAAAATATATATATATAATAAAAATAAAACGAGATAAGAAAATTAATGCACCACATTCCTTATTATATAACAATGGTGCTTTGATAAAGAAATTTGAAAGTCTATATAAGCAATAGAAACAATCTGTCTCTGTTTTACCATAAGATAACCACTACGACCACTTTAATGTATATTTCAGTCTTTTTCCCAAAACATATACATCGTTATTTTTAAAGTGAGTTTATAATATAGAATTTTTATCCTGTATAGATCACTTAACACTATATTCATTTATTATATTTATTATATTTCTATAAATGTTCATTGTAAGCACTAAATAATTATTTGTAAAAACATGTACCATAGTTCTATTTGCCATAGTTTATTACTATAATGGGGAGCAAGTTTTACTAACAAAACTTGTTATTTTGAATAGTTGCAGACCCACATGAAGTTGTAAGAAGAAATACAGAGATCTTGTGTGCCATTTACACAATTTAGTCAAATAATAACTACTTTAAAGTTGTAGTATAATATCACAACCAGATAATTAACATCAATATGTCCAGGTACAAACATAATCACAAAGATCCCACTTATTGCCCTGTTATATCCACATCTACTTCTTTTCTATCCCCCCTGCTCACCTCCACCCCTCACCTTAATCCCTGGCAAATAAAAACTTTTTCTTCATTTTTGTAATTTTTCCCATTTCTAATTTCTTATATAAAAAGGTCAACTTTCAATAGTATGAAATGTGAAGAAATCTACTGATCTGCTTCCCAGAGAAATTAATGAAAATAATTTTTTTAATTAAAGTCTCTGGCTCAGAGATTAGGGGATAACAGTGAATGATGAAATACCTATTCAAGAAAATCTATAAAAATTCGATAAGAAAGGTGAGAGTCTGTGGTATTTCACAACAGACTCTATCCCTCTGCACTCCCAGTTTAGTAAGGCAGAGACTCCGCTTCAGATTGTTGCAGCCAGGAACAAAGGACTCTTTTTCCCAGAAGAAAACGACTTCTGAATAACTCATCCCATCTTCAGATCTCTGTTGCTGAGGCTAAGTTACGAATGAGCACAGTGTAGAGGTGGGAAGTCTCTTCTGTCCAACACCACTAGGGGAATGGACCATCTACCTTGAGGGTGGCGTGCTGAGAATACTGGACCCCACTAGCCCTTTCCTGAGCTAATAATGTGGTGACCCCATGCCAGGAGGGTCAAGCCAGGAGAGCTTCAAGCTGTTGGCCATTCCCTGCACCAGGTATTCTGACCTTAAAGTGGAAGTGTCACTCAGAGAGAAGTTTACCTTTGCCATCACATCTAGCTCCATGGTCTTAGCTCAAATATTTTTCCTGGGGTGAGAAATAGGCCATAAGACAGATGCCTCCTAAAAAATGACTTCTTTTGCAACAGAGCATGGAGAAGTTTAAACCAAAGGCACTTCCAAGAATAGTAGAGTTTGTGGTGGAAGGCAATGAAGATACTGCTTAGACTGTAGGTTGGTTAGTTTGCAGGTTAAGAACTGGGGAAGAAGTCACCTGAGAGGAGACCTCCTGGGATCAGAATGAATATCAACCACTGACCTCAGAGACTGTGCCATAGAAAGAGTCACAATCTCACTGGGTTAGTTCATGGAGCAATTTATGCCCCAGGGCACTGTTGAAAGTAATGGCAATTAATGGAGTTTAACAGCTGGATGTGCTGAAGGAAAGAGTGGAAGGGTCCTACCAGGACCACTATCCTGGAATGATAGATGGACCTCACTGAAGACAAACATCGGAAGCTTAGCTCTGTGGGGTGAGGGAACAAAAATAGGCTTCACAGAAACAATCCAAACAATCATTATACAAAAAAAGGAACAAATAACAAGCCCCAGGAGCAGGGTTAATATCCAAAGATGCTGTAATATATTTCCTAATATAGTTTCCAATAAAAGTTATGAGACATGCAAAGAAAAAGGAAAGTATGATCAACACATAAGACAAAAAGAAGACAGGAGCAGCTGGCTCCAGTTGGTGGAGCACGTGACTATTGATCTTGAGGTTGAGTCTGAACCCCAGGTTGAGTGCAGAGATTACTTGAAAATAAAACTTTTTAAAAAAAGGAAGGTAATTGAAACTGCCTATGAAAATAACCAGATGCTGGATTTAATAGAAAACGTTCTTGAAGTAACGAGGTTCCTAGACATAACTGAAAGTATGATTTAAAATTATTTTTTTTTATTTTTGAGAGACAGCGTGAGCAGGGGAGGGTCAGAGAAAGAGGGAGATACAGAATTCATAGCAGGTTCCAGGCTCCGAGCTGTCAGCACAGAGCCCCACGCGGGGCTCAAAGCCACAAACCGTGAGATCATGACCTGAGCCGAAGCTGGAAGCTTAACCATCTGAGCTACCCAGGCGCCCCTGAAAATATGATTTTAAAAGTAAAAGAAGCATGATGACAATGTTGTCTCAAAGAGAAAATACCAATAGAGATAAAAATCAATTTAAAAAATACGAGGGGGAGGAGTTAAGACGGAGGAGGAACACCCTAAGCTGGTCTGTCTCTTGAACACAGCTAGACAGTTATCATACCATTCTGAAAACTGAAGAAATTGATCTGAGTTCTGAGAGAACAAAAACTGCAAGTCCACAAGTAGAAAAGAGACCACTTTTGGACCGTAGGAGGTGGGGAGAGTTTACCTGGGGAGATGCTGCTCTGGCAATGGCCCCTGGGAGGGAACTCGCTTACAGAGGCGACCACAAAGGAGTATAAGAATCAGAGCACAAAAACTGAACTCTTAGCAGTCCGCTACCATGGCAGACGTGCCTGGTTTAAAGGTGCTCAGGTGACGAAACAAGGCAGAATTCCAGGAGTGACAGCATGATCCAATGATCCCTTGAGTCACAAGAAGGGTCAAGCCAACATGCGGTGCTGTTTCCAGGCAGAGAAGTGGGCACTGGCTCCAGCTGAGGGCAGCAAGCAGGGGTCCAGCTTTCTGCTCTGTTTTGACATAAACTCTGAACTGTTGCACAGTCATGTAGCTTCTTTTTTAGACAGGCTGGCAATAGCAGGGCCAGACTCTCCACCAGAGGAATAACATGGGTCCAACCCACAGGAATCCCTAAAATTTAGAGTTTTGAAACTCAGTCGTGCATCTGTGATTTAAAAAAAGAAAAAAAAAAGCTCTGACACAGGGAGGGTGAACACAGGGCTTTGACCGAAACTGGAGACACAAGAGGTGTTGCTGATTGCTCTTCTTTGCGGTTGCCCTAAAGAGTGGGGGGTGGGAACCGTGAACTTTCCGGTCCCCAGTTATAAAGCCAAGCAACACAATATTCATTCCTCCCTTCGGACCTGAAAGCCTTCAGGGAGTAAAACAGTGGGACCTAGTAAAGGCCTAAGTCACTTACACCAAGTCCCACCCCCTGCACCCCAGAGGCACATTTCCATTGAAACAAGTCAGCCTAAGAATCAGCACAGCAGGCCCGTCCCCCAGCAGACCAGCACAAACTCTTTACTCACAGCAAGTCTACTGATCATAGGGTGCTGCAAAGCTTCACTAGGGCAAATAGGATCTAATCTCCGTTTTACTTTTGTCTTATTTTATTATTATTATTGTTTTATTTATTTTCTTATTTTTATTCATTTTTTTCTGTTTTTACTATTATTTTTAGTTTTAAATGTACATATTATTTTTTTTTATTTTATTGGTTTTTTTTCTTTTTCCTTGCTTTGCTTTGCTTTGCTTTTAGGATCTAAATCCTTTTAACAAACACATCAAAACACAGCCAAGATCTAGTGGGGGGAGTGTTTTTTATCTTTTAGTTTTTGTCTGTTTGTTTTGTATGTGTGTGTCTTTTTTTCTTTCTTCTTTTCTTTTCTAGAAAAAGTGGTAAGACAAAGAAATTCACCCCAAAATAAAGAATAGGCAGTAGAAATCATGGCCAGGGGTTTAGTCAATACAGATCTAAGGAAGATGTCTGAACTAATTTAAAAACACGATTATAGTGATACTAGCCAGGCTTGCAAAAAGAAAAGAAGACTCCAGAGTATCCTTTTCTACAGAGATAAAAATGAAATTCAGGGGGGCCTGCGTGGCTCAGTTTGCTAAGCATCCAACCCTTGATTTTGGCTAAGGTCATTATCTCAAAGTTAGTAGGATCCAGCCCCACATCAGGCTCTGAGCTGGGCATGGAGCCTGCTTAAGATTCTCTCTCTCTCTCTCTCTCTCTCTCTCTCTCTCTCTCTCTCTCTCTTTTTCTCCTTCTCCCTCTGACCCTTTCCCCCACTCGTATTCTCTCTCTCTCTCTCTAAAATGAGAGAGAGGTTGAATGAAGCAGAGGAGTAGATCAGTGATGTAGAAGAAAAAAGTGTGGAAAATAATGAAGCTGAAAAAAGGAGGGACACAAAGGTAAAGGATCATGAAGGTAGACTTAGGGAACTCAGCAACTTATTAAAAAAGAATAATACTCATAATATAGGAGTCCCAGAAGATTAAGAGGAAAAGGGGAACAGAAAGTTTATGTGAGAAAATTGTAGATGAAAACTTCTCTAATCTCAGGAAGGACACAGACATTAAAACCCCTGGAGCACAGAGAACTCTCATTACATTCAACAAAAGCTGAACATCAGCAAGGCATATCATAGTCAAATTCAAAAAATACACAGACAAGGAAAGAATCTTGAAAGCAGCAAGGGAAAAAAGAGTTCTTAATCTACAAAGGAAGACAGAACAGGTTTGCCACATATCTGTCCACAGAAACTTGGCTTGCCAGCAGGAAATGG
>NW_021859663.1:89681-106066 GCF_006229205.1 Suricata suricatta
GGAGCACAGAGAACTCTCATTACATTCAACAAAAGCTGAACATCAGCAAGGCATATCATAGTCAAATTCAAAAAATACACAGACAAGGAAAGAATCTTGAAAGCAGCAAGGGAAAAAAGAGTTCTTAATCTACAAAGGAAGACAGAACAGGTTTGCCACATATCTGTCCACAGAAACTTGGCTTGCCAGCAGGAAATGGCAGGACATATTTAGTGTGCTGAATGAAAAAAAACATAAAGCTGAGAATTCTTTTTTTTTAATAGTTTATTTTCAACTTGGTTTCCATGTAACACCCAGTGCTTCTCCCCACAAGTGCCCCCTCCATGACCATCACCCCCTCCCTCCTTCCCCCTCCCCCTTCAGTCCATGGTTTCTTGTCAGTATTCAATAGTCTTTCATGATTTGTGTCCCTCACTCTCCCCAGCTCTCTTTCCCCCTTCCTCTCCCTATGGTCCTCTGTTAGGTTTCTCCTGTTAGACTTATGAGTGCAAACATATGGTATCTGTCCTTTTGCACCTGACTTATTTCACTTAGCATGACACCCTCGAGGTCCATCTGCTTTGCTACAAATGGCCAGATTTCATTCTTTCTCATTGCCATGTAGTACTCCATTGGATATATATACCACATCTTCTTGATCCATTCATCAAGTAATGGACATTTAGGACCTTTCCATGATTTGGCTATTGTTGACAGTGCTGCTGTGAACACTGGGGTACATGTGCCCCTATGCATCAGCACTTCTGTATCCCTTGGGTAAATCCCTAGCAGTGCTATTGCTGTGTCATAGGGGAGTTCTACTGATACTTTTTTGAAGAACCTCCTCACTGTTTTCCAGAGCGGCTGCACCAGTTAACATTCCCACCAACAGCGTAGGAGGGTGTCTGTTTCTCCACATCCTCACCAGCATCTATAGTCTCTTGATTTGTTCATTTTAGCGACTCTGGCTGGTGTGAAGTGATAGCTCAGTGTGGTTTTGATTTGAATTTTCCTGACGATGAGTGACGCTGAACATCGTTTCATGTGCCTGTTGACCATCTGGATGTCCTCTTTGGAAAAGTGTCTATTCAGGTCTTCTGCCCATTTCCTCACTGGATCATTCATTTTTTGTGTATGGAGTTTAGTGAGCTCCTTGTATATTTTGGATTCTAGCCCTTTATCTGTTATGCCATTTGCCACTATGTTTTCCCATTCTGTCGGTTGCCTGTTAGTTTTTTTGTTTGTTTCCTTTGCCTTGCAGAAGCTTTTTATCTTGATGAGGCCCCAGTAGTTCATTTTTGTTCTTGATTTCCTTGCCTCTAGGGATGTGTCGAGGAAGAAATTGCTGCGATTGAGGTCTAGGGGGCTATTTCCTGCTTGCTCCTTTAGGGTTTTGATGGTTTCCAGTCTCACATTCAGGTCCTTTATCCATTTTGAGTTTATTTTTGTGAATGGTGTCAGAAAGTGGTCTAATTTTATTTTTCTACATGTTGCTGTCCAGCTCTCCCAACACCACCTGTTGAAGAGGCTGTCGTTTTTCCATTGGACACTCTTTCCTGCTTTGTCAAAGATTAATTGGCCATATGCTTGTGGGTCCAGTTCTGGGTTCTCTATTCTATTCCATTGGTCTATGTGTCTGCTTTTGTGCCAAAACCATACTGTCTTGATGATAACAGCTTTATAGTAGAGGCTTAAGTCTGGGATTGTGATGCTTCCGGTTTTGGTTTTCTTCTTCAATATTACTTTGGCTATTCAGGGTCTTTTGTGGTTCCATATGAATTTGAGGATAGTTTGTTCTGGCTTTGAGAAGAATGCTGGTGCAACTTTGGTGGGGATTGCATTGAATGTGTAAATTGCTTTGAGTAATAATGGCATTTAACAACGTTTATTCTTTCGATCCATGAGCACGGAAGGTTTCTCCATTTCTTTGTATCTTCTTCAAATTCCTTCATAAGTCTTCTATGGTTTTCAGCATACAGGTCTTTTACATCTTCAGTTAGGTTTATTTCTAGGTATTTTATGGGTTTTCATGCAATTCTGAATGGGATCTGTTTCTTGATTTCTCTTTCTGTTGCTTCATTTTTGGTGTATAAGAATGCAACCGATTTCTGTACATTGACTTTGTACCCTGCAACTTTACTGAATTCATTGATCAGTTCTAGAAGGCTTCTGGTGGAGTCAATTGGGTTTTCCATGTAGAGTATCATGTCATCTGCAAAAAGGGAAAGTTTGACTTCTTTGCTGATTCTGATGCCTTTTATTTCCTTTTGTTGTCTGACTGCTGACACTAGGACTTCCAACACTATGTTAAACAACAGTGATGAGAGTGGACATCCCTGTAGTGTCCCTTATTTCAGGGGGAAAGCTCTCAGTTTTCCCCTGAGGATAACATTGACTGTGGGCTTTTCATAAATGGCTTTTGTGATGTTTAAGTAAGTTCCTTCTATCCCGACTTTCTCGAGGGTTTTTACTATCTAGAGATGTTGTAATTGTCAAATGCTTTTTCTGCAACTATCGACAGGATCATATAATCTTTTCTTTTGTTTTGTTAATGTGATGTATCACATTAATGGATTTGCAAATATTAAACCAGCCTTGTAACCCAGGAATAAATCCCACTTGATCATAATGGATAATATTTTTGATATGCTGTTGAATTCGATTTGCTAGTATCTTGTTAAGTATTTTTGCATCTGTATTCATTAAGGATATTGGCCTGTAGTTCTCTCTTTTTGTTGGGTCTCTGCCTGGCTTGGGAATCAAAGTGATATGTGCTTCATAGAATGAGTCCGGTAGGCTTCCTTCCATTTCTATTTTTTGGTATAACTTAAGAAGGATCGGCGTTAACTCTGCTTTAAACATCTGGTAGAATTCCCCTGGGAATCCATCTGGCCCTGGGCTTTTATTCGTTGGGAGAATTTTAATAACTGATTCAATTTCTTCACTGGTTATGGCTCTGTTCAGTTTTTCTATCTCTTCCGGTTTGAATTTTGGTAGTGCATGTGTGTTTAGAAATTTGTCCATTTCTTCTAGATTGTCCCGTTTGTTGACATAAAATTTTTCATAGTAATCTCTGATGATTGCTTGTATTTCTGAGGGATCTGTTGTAATAGATCCATTTTCCTTCTTGATTTTGTCTATTTGCATGTGCTCTCTTTTCTTTCTGAGGAGCCTAGCTAGAGGTTTATCAATTTTGTTTAGTTTTTCAAAGAACTAACTCTTGGTTTCATTGATCTGTTCAATTGTTTTTGTGGATTCTATCTTGTTTAATTCTGCTCTGATCTTTACTATTTCTTTTCTTTTGCTGGGTTTGGGGTTTTCTTGCTGCTCTCTTTCTAGTTTCCTTTGGTGCTCTGTTAGGGTTGAGTTTGTGCTTTTTCTAATTTCTTGAGGTAGACCTGGATTACAATGAACTTTCCTCTTAAGACTGCCTTTGCTGCATCCCAGAGAGTTTGAATTGTTATATTCTCATTTTCATTTGTCTCCATGTATTTTTTAATTTCCTCTCTAATTGCCTGGCTCACTCAATCATTCTTTAGTAGGGTAGTTTTTAACCTCCACATTTTTGGAGGTTTTCCAGACTTCTTCCTGTGGTTGATTTCGAGTTTTATAGCATTGTGATCTGAAAGTGTGCATGGTACAATCACAATTCATTTGTATTTAGGGAGGACTGTTTTATAACCCAGTATGTGATCAATCTTGGAGAATGTGCCATGTGCACTCGAGATGAAAGTGAATTCCCTAGCGTCAGGATGCAGAGTTCTAAATATATCTATTAATTCCATCTGCTCCAGTGTGCCATTCAGGTCCATTGTTTCTTTAGTGATTTTTTGTCTGGTTGACATATTCATTGTTGTAAGTGGGGTATTAAAGTCCCCATGCAATTAGCACATTCTTATCAGTAAGATTGCTTCTGTTTGTGATTAACTGTTTTATGTATGTAGGAGTGGAGCTGAGAATTCTTTATCCAGAAAGGCTGTCATTCAGAATAGGAGAGATAATTTCCCAGATAAAATAAACAAACAAAACAAAACAAAAACACAACTAAAAGAGGTTGTTACCACTAAATCAGCCTTGTAAGAAATTTTAAAGGAGTCTCTTTGAGTGGAGAAAAAAACAAAACAAAACAAAAAAAGACTAAAAGCAATGAAGACTAGAAAGGGGCAGAGAACACCACCAGAAACATCAACTCTGCTGGCAACACAATAGCACTAACTTCATATCTTTCAATAATCATTCTGATGTAAATGAGCTAAATGCTCCAATCAAAAGACAATGGGTATAAAATGAAAAAAAAAAAAACCATCAAGATGCATTGATATGCTGCCTACAAGAGACTCATTTTAAACCTAAAGGGGCCTGCAGATTGAAAGTAAGGAGTTGGAGAACCATCTATCATGCTAACGGACATCAAAAGAAAGCCAGAGTAGCCATATTTGTATCATAGGAACTAGATGCTACAACACAGACCTTAACAAGAGATGAAGAAGGATATTATATCATAAATAAAGGGCATATCCATCAAGAAGATCTAAGAATCATAAATATTTATGCCCCCAATTTCAAGAGCATCTAAATGAATAAATCAATTAATAACAACCAAAACAACATTCATTGATAATAATATCATAATAGTGGGAGACTTTAACACTCCACATACAGCAATGGACAGATAATCTAAGCAGAAAACCAACAAGGAAACAATAGCTTTGAATGACATACTGGACCAGATGAACTTAACAGATATATTCAAAACATTTTATCCTAAAGCAGCAGAATACACATTCTTCTTGAGTGCACATGGAACATTCTCCAGAATAGATCACATACTGGGTCACAAATCAGCCCTTAACAAGTATAAAAAGATTGAGATCATACCATGCATATTTTCAGACCACAATGCTATGAAACGAGGTAAATCACAAGAAAAAATTTGAAAAGACCACAAATACTTGGAGATGAAAGAACATCCTACTAAAAAATAAATGGATTTACCAAGAAATTAAAGAAGAAATAAAAAATGAAAATGAAAACATGAGAATCTAAAACATGTGGGATGCAGCAAAGACAATCTTAAGAGAGAGGTATGACAATCCAGGCCTTCCCAAAGAAGGAAGAAATGTCTCAAACACACAACCTAACTTTAAACCTAAAGGAGCTGGAAAAAGAACATCAAACAAAGCCCAAAGCCAGCAGAAGCCGGGAAATAATAACGATTAGAGCAGAGTCAATGATAATGAAATCAAAAGAACAGTAAAACAGTTCAACAAAACTATGAGCTGGTTCTTTGAAAGAATTAACAAAATTGATAAATCCCTAGCCAGACTTATCAAAAAGAAAAAAGAAAAGGACCCAAATAAATAAAATCATGAATGAAAGAGGAGAGGTCACAACCAACATCATAGAAATACAATTATAAGAAAATATTATGAAAAATTATACTCCAACAAATTGAGCAATCTAGAAGGAATGGACAAGTTCCTAGAAACATATAAACTGCCAAAACTGAAACAGGATGAAATAGAAACTTGAGCAGACCCATTGCCCGTAAAGAAATGGAGTCAGTAATAAAAAAATCTTCCAACAAACAAGATTCCAGGGCCAGATGCCTTCCCAGGGTAATTCTACCAAACATGTAAAGAACAATTAATTTCTAATTTTTGGAAATTGTTCCAAAAAATAGAAGCTGTTCCAAAAAATAGAAAGAGAAATAACACTTCTGAATTCATTCTACAAAGCAAACATTACCTTGATTCTAAAACCAGACAAAGACCCCACTAAAAAGAAGTACAGACCAATTTCCCTAATGAACATGGATGCAAAAATGCTCTACAAGATAGTAGTAAATCAAATCCAACAGTACATTAAAAGAATTACCATGATAAAGTGAGATTTATTCCTGGGCTGCAGGTATGGTACAATATCTGCAAATCAATCAACATGATGCACCACATTAATAAAGGATAAGAACCACATGATTCTCTCAGTAGATGCAGAAGATGAATTTGACAAAATACAGCATCTTTCTTGATAAAAACTCTCATGAACGTAGGAATAGAAGGAACATACCTCAACATCATAAAGGCTAGATACAAAAGACCCACAGCCAATATCATCTTCAATGGAGAATAACTGAGGTCAGAAACACAAGAATGTCCACTCTCACCACTGTTGCTCAACACAGTACTGGAAGTCTTAGCCTCAGCAATCAGACAAAGAAAAGAAAAAGCATCTGAACTGATGAGGAAGAGGTAAAACTTTCACTCTTCACAGACAACATGATACTCTACATGAAAAGATTCCATCAAAAAAATTGCTAGAACTGATTCATTAATTCAGCAAAGTCAGTATCAATGTACAGAAATCTGAGGCATTTCTGTACACCAATAATGAATCACAGAAAGAGAAAGCAAGAAATCGATTCCATTTACAATAGCACAAGAACTATAAGATACTTAAGAATAAACTTAACCAGAGGTAAAAAATCTGTACTCTGAAAACTATAGAACACTTATAAAAGAAATTGAAGAACACTCTCTCTCTCTCTCTCTCACACACACACACACATACACACACACACACACACACACACACACACACAAAGGAAAAACATTCCATGCTCATGGATTGGAAGAACAAATATTGTTAAAATGTCTATACTGTACAAAGCAATGTACACATTCAATGCAACCCCTATCAAAATAACACCAGCATTTTTCACAGAGCTAGAACAAACAATCCTAAAATTTCTATGGAACCAGAAAAAGACCCCAAATAGCCAAAGTAATGTTGAAAAAGCAAAGCAAAGTGGGAGGCATCACAATTCCAGACTTTAAGCTGTATCACAAAGCTGTAATCATCAAGACAGTATGGTACGGGCACAAAGACAGAGAGATTGATCGATGGAACAGAATGCAGGACCCAGAAATGGACCCACACACGATATGGCCAACCTATCTTCAACAAAGCAGGAAGGAATAGCCAATGGAAAAAAGACAGTCTCTTCAACAAGTTGTGTTGGGTAAACTGGACAGCACCATGCAGAAGAATGAAACTGGAACACTTTATTATGAAATAAATTCAAAATGGATAAAAGACTGAAATGTGAGACAGGAAATCATCAAAATCCTAGAGGAAAATACAGGTAGAAAACTCTTTGACCATAGCCGGAACAAATTCTTACTTGACATGACTCTGGAAGTAAGGGAAGGGAAACAAAAGCAAACATGAATTATTGGGACTTTATCAAGATATAAAGTTTCTGCACAGTAGAGTAAATAATCAATAAACCTAAAAGGCAGCCTATGGAATGCAAAAAGATATTTGCAAATGACTTATCAGATTAAGGGCTAGTATTCGAAATCTATAAAGAACTTATCGAACTCAACATCTAAAAAAATAAATAATCAAGTTAAGAAATGGACAGAAGACATAAACAGACACTTTTCCAAAGACGACATACAAATTGCAAACAGACACATGAAAAATTCTCAGGGAAATACAAATCAAGATCATCAGGGACTGCTGCTTCTGTCCTATGTCTCCTCTCAGGCTAGAGTTGGAATTTTGAGCCATTATCACAGGCTGCGCTGCTACTGCACCCTGGGCCCTGGTCCCAAGCCACTGCTTCCCCTTGTCATCCCAGGCCCCTTGCTTCAGTGTTTTCCTCTTTTACCCTCTCAGAGTCACTGAAGGGAGCCCAAGACCAGATCCTCATTCCATGGAGTATCTCCACATATCCACCCTGTAGACACCAGTAACGCTGCATCAAAAAACACATTTGAGCCTCAGGACCCAGATGCTATGGTAGATTTTGTGCACCTGATTCTAAGATCCTGGGCCAGTTATTCCTCAGAGTGCCAGCACAAGAAAATTGCAACAGCCTTCATCTGCAAGGATCTTACTAGATCCATCCACCACTGCCACTCACAGAACCTCTGCAGTCTTGACCACAAAAGACCACCACAGTCTGGCCAATGTCAAGGTCAGCTGATGGGGCTACACAGAATCTATGCCATTGTGATTTCCAAGGAACTAAAGTGCTGCATCCTATCCAGCAGTACCACCACAACCACCTTTCAATAAAAGTCTTTCCCCAGTGAGGCCAGTCTGAAAAGACTAGAAGAGGTGACTGCACCCTCAAATGTGCAGGCATCAATACAAAGGCCATCAGGAACATAAAAAGCCAAGGAAACATGACACCATCAAAGGAACATGACACCACTAAAGGAACACAATAAGTGTCCAGTGACTGACCCCAAAGAAATGAAGATCTGTGAAAACACTTTGGTATTAAACTATTTAATTAAAAAAAAAAGGAATATACAATCCCTTTTCCCTTCCCTTAAGTTAATGGAATTTCTTTTTAAAATTAAAAGGAATTTTTATTAGAAAAAAAACTCTGTGAGTTATCCCTAATGACAAACTCACTGGGATGTCCTTCCATGTCCCTACCCACAACGTGTCAGTTGTGGATCTGACCTGTACCTGAAAAAAAGCTGCCAAATATAACATCAAAAAGGTGATGAAGCAGGCATCAGAGGGCCACCAAGGGTATCCTGGGCTACACTGAAGACAAGGTATGTGAATGGGTAGTGAGACACAGTATTTGTCACTGATAACTTTGCATAGTAATGCAAAAAGCCAGTGTGTGGGTGTGTGTTCAGGAAACTTTTTTTTATAGTTTATTGTCAAGTTGGTTTCCATATAACACATAGTGCTCTTCCCCACAAGTGCCCTCCTCCATGACCATTACCCTCCTTCAGCCCTCAGTTTGTTTTCAGTATTCAAGAGTCTCTCATGATTTGCCTCCCTCCCTCTCCCTAACTCTTTTTCCCCCCTTCTCCTCCCTATGGTCCTCTGTTAAGTTTTTCCTTGTTAGACTTATGAGTGAAAACATACGATTATCTGTCCTTCTCTGCCTTACTTATTTTGCTTAGCATGACACCCTCGAGGTCCATCCACATTGCCATGAATGGCCAGATTTCATTCTTTCTCATTGCCATGTAGTATTCCATTGTATATGTTAAGATACACCTTCTTCATCCAGAGTTACAACATGGCTCTTGAGTCAGTAGCAATGTAAATCAATGTGGCTCAAATTATCAGCTATTGCGTTTAGAAAATTCTAAAATACAAAGCAAATTAGAGATGATTTATCAGATTTACCATTGGATAAATAGTAATAGGGTAAAGGGGGAGGAGAGAGCTGGTTAATTTAGCCCAGGCCCTGAAGCACTCACTCACTGTTGGGAAAACCTTCCTGTACTCATGCTGATGGCCAGCATATACTCCTATACTGGCCTCCAGCAGGGGACCTTTTACTGGTGGTCAGCATGGCTCCTGTCTCTGTTTAAGTGTGAGCTCTATAGGTCCAGCCCCCTGGTTAATGCTGTGCTCTCTTTCCTTTCAAAAGTCCTGTCTCTCTGTTGAGAGAGAGTTGAGGCCACTGTTGAGACAGTGGCCCTGTGTCTGCCTGGTCCAGAACTGGACACACCCTCACTAGCATACCAAACAATTTCAGATTCATTGTATTGAAATGGGTTTCCCAAATGCATTTGGAAGGTTTTGCAATGCAGTTACTAATATGCTGGCTTCATATGCCTAGAAAGTGTCCTGTAAAATATAGTGACTAACTGGGGCGCACGGGTGGCTCAGTCGGATGAGCGTCCGACTTTGGCTCAGGTCACGATCTCACAGTTCATGGGTTCAAGCCCCTTGTTGAGCTCTGTGCTGACAGCTTGGAGCCTGGAGCCTGCTTCAGATTCTGTGTCTCCCTCTCTCTCTTCCCCTCACCCATTCACACTCTCTCTGTCAAAAATGAATACATGTTTTAAAAAAAACTAAAAAAATATATAGTGACTAACTGAAAATTGCCTTCACAGTTGGAAGTATTAATCTACACTCCTTTGATGTCTTTACTTATAGTTTGTTCTGCTGTGTTTCACATCTTGTGTGAAGTTTTTTGGAGGACTGATCAAAGGCAATGTTACTATGTAAAATTTACATTGAAAACCTCAAAGAAACGGCTAACACATTTGATGGCTGTAGGAAGGGAGAAGCTGTCCGGACATAGGAAGTAGTTATCAGACCAGGGATGTGGTTGAAGAGGAAGGAGGGTGACATAAATCTTTGCATAAACCACACTGAAGTGAAACCATGATACCTTGTCAAATACTTGTCTTTCCAGCTAACAAAGCAAAAATGGAGGCAGCGTCATTTGTCTCTGGCAGACTAAACCACAAAGGAGGCATACCCAGACGTGTGGGGGCCGGCAGGGGCGGGGGAGGGACACTCCATTAACATCTCAGTTCAGTGAACGTGGTATATGAAACACTTATGTATGGAGCATTGTGTAGAATTTCTGAAGTTACCTGCCCACCCGGTCCCCATTGGGTCTCTTCTCTGCCTTTCTTCCTCTTCCATATGACTACACAGTCCCCCTGAGATCCTGGCCACAGAGTCTCGAATTTTAGTTGAGCTCCCAAGCCCACATTTCAGTCCCTTCATTTATTTGTTTGTTTGTTTGTTTGTTTGTTTAATTTGAGAAATAGCATGTGAGCAGGGATGAGAAACAGAGGGAGAGAAAAAGAGAGAGAGAATGAGAATCTTAAGCAGGCTCCTTGCTCTGCACGGAGCCGGATGCAGGACTCTATCCCACAATTCTGGGAACCTGACCTGAGCCAAAATCAAGAGTTAATGCTCAACGAAATGAGTCACCCAGGCACCCCTCAATCCTTTTATAGATCTTAGTCATTTCTATTTCTGATTTCCCTCCAACGTTTTCTTTTTTTACCCACTCACTTCATGTAACTAAAATAATTACCACTTTGTACCTCACAGACAAAGACGAAAAACAGGAACACTCCCCCAATCCATCAAGCCTTAAATCCAAAACCCATGAACTGTGGCACTCAAACAAGCAGAGACAGGAGAGCCCTATTGAAGTTCACACTGTTTTCCCTGCAAAAGGAAACTTCCAGAAGAAATGTCCAGTCTGTAGGTAAAGCACAGCAGCTTTCCTGTTGGAACTCCTGGGGTTGGGTGCAAGCCTTGACCCTTTGGCTGCATTTAGCAATGGTCTCAGCACAGGAACTTCTCTGGTTTTTGATGAAACTGGATCGTTTTTTAGATGCTAAGTGTTTTAATCTGTATAATTTCCAATCTGACTGAATAAAATTTAAGAATCTCCAGCTGAGCATGAAATCTCCAAGAAGTGTCACCTCTTTAAATAACCCTTAGATAAATGACCCTAGAACTGACCAGGAGTGTCCATCCCTGCAGGCAGGCATGCAGGAACAAAATACTGGGTCAGATATGAAAAACAGAGAAATGAGGAACGGCTCTTTTCTACCCATCAGGTGCCACAGAGAAGAGCTACAAAAATGTAAGTCTCCACCTCAGGCTTCTCCTGGTGAAGCGCTGCCAGGAGGAGGCTGTTGACGGTGTAGGTGGCCAGGCGCGTAATTCCTTCTTTAGAAGAATTATGTGGTCTAGTGCCTGTGAGGGGAAGTGTGGTGTAAATGTCTTCCCAGGCCACAGGGCAGCACAGCCACCCCTGAAGCACATCACTCTCAGGTTAGACTCCCCATTTTTAATTCTGGCTCCACCCCTTAAGGCGAGCGTCCACCTCCTCCATGCTACAATTTCCTAACTGGAAAAATGGGAAAGAAAGATGATAAGATACCTTCTTAATGGTATCATGAAGATGAAGCCAGTTAATATAGTAAAATCACTTAGAAGGAGTGTCTACCATATAGAAATCACTCAGTAATTATTAGGCATTATTATTATCATAATTTTTATTAATTATCATTACCATCATGTCTGGAGGGTAACCTGGCAATGGTAACCTGGCAATCTGTCTTTATTTTCTCACTAGCCTGGTTGACCAGGATCCAGTACATCTGGAGGAGATGTCCCAGTGTCAAAAGTCAAAAGAAGCCTGCCTTTCTTTATATTCGGTGGGAAAGGGGACAGGGGAAGGAATAGGAGAGAACAGCCATTCATCCTTTGGGTTCTCCCAGTGCCCCACTCACCTCCAGGATGAGTAACCAGTATTGCTAACCAGCAACAAGACATCTAGACAAATGGCTGGATCCATCCCTTCCTCCCTTCCTGATTTCCTTTCCATTATTTACATGTCTCAGAATGTGTTGGTTGACTCTGAAACTGCAAAAATCAGATTCAAACCTGCTTGATTCAGGTCAAACGAATAGCTGATTTGGGGTTTATGGACAGTTCAGTGAGCAGAGTGTATCCTGAAACTCACTTGGGACTGAGCAGATATAAATAAATGAAGTATCCTCTTCATTTCTAGAAGTGTAAATACTTTAAGATGTTGATATTTATAGTTGTCCTTTCTCTACAGACCTATCATCACAAGACCATCCTTGGTTCAAGTGTAATGCTTAGTTGTGACATAGATCAGAGAGGTAATACATATTCCTTTATCTGACTGTTCAGCCTTTCACTTCTTTTTGCACATGGAATCTTCTTCTCAATAGAGAACCAGCGCACTCTGGAAGGCACACCCATATTCTACATGCTATCACATTTCTTCACCCAAATCTGCAACCCCACAACCCAGTTCTCTCTAGCAAGGCTGTGGTGACAACCTCTGTGGAAGTTGGGTTTAAGTGAAACCAAAACAAGACCTTGGGTATGTTCCTCTCAGCAAATTAAAACCACATGAGAGGCAGCATCATTGGTCTCTGGCAGACTAAGCCACGGAGAAGTACAAGATAAAAATATTTAGGTATAGGAGAAGAAAAAAGTACCCATCAACAAGAACAAAAATGACAATCAAAAAAACCCAAAATACTAAGTCTTATATGTAACAAGAGAGGTAAAGAATCATCAGAGAAAACATTACAAAACTTTTCTGACCACCAAAGGCAAAAAAGTTGAGCAGAATACAATGTTCCCAGAGAGGAATATAATATGGATATAATTCAGTTTCAATCAAGATCTACATGACATTCTAAAAATTAATAGTGTGTTTTCAAAAGTCAGTATGCAAAGTACTCATAAATAAATAAGTGAATAAATAAATGTGTGTATATCTGACACTATATAATTAATTTTTGAAAATAATAAGCTTTTGTCTCCACTGTATTGCCTCACTTACAAAAGTGTTTTATCTTTTTAGTAATATTTAGTTCTTTTTATATGGTGATGATTTATTTCATCATCTCTGAGAACACTATTAATAAGTACCATTTGGCCTAAAGAGCTAAATCCTGGAGACAGATTCAGGATACCAGAGGAAGAGAAAAACACATCCAGAGTCACTTTGCAGGCCTGCCTTGCTCTGTTCAACTCCCACGCCACCACTGTCACGTGCCCAAAAAGAGAACAAGCTCAACGAGAACTTCCTGACAAAGAGCATTTGCAGAAGTTGTGTTTAAGTGAAACAGTGATTTGACGTTGAACATGTTCTCTCCAGCCAATAAGGATCAGATGTAATGCAGCATCACTTGTCTCTGGAAAACGAAGCTGTCCAGAAAACTCACAGGAACAGAGCTAATGTGCATAGAAAAGTCTTTTTCACAATACCAACAAAATCTTTGAAACAAAGATGCAACAATTTCAAATTTCACATGAAATTCTAAAATTAACAACATGAATCTAAAATTTGGTAGGAGTGAAGAAGCGAGACTAATGAAGAACACTTCTTTTACTGAGCTTACTACTTGATTTATAATTACTCTTTTCTCAACCTTGCTGTTTAATTTTCAAAAGTGTTTCCTTTTTAAGCATGCATTTCCTTTACTTATGGAGATAGTACTTTCTCTTAATATTTCTGTAGCTTGTGGAGATGGGATATTTTTCTAAAGTCAGTGGATGGAAGAGGCTCACAGCAAGGATGAACATTCCCCATCATTAAAAACAAAGGCAAGTGGACTTTCATGTCTGCATTTATCATCGAAATGACCTGGACACTGAGTAGTGAATTTCACCTTAGTTCTGATTGTAAATTTACAATCCCTTCATCACCTGCCAGCCTGCCAGCCTGCCAGCAATGTCAGTGGTGTATGCCAAGGTATTTGAGAAATACAAGGCTGGATAAAAGCCTCCTCAAAAGTCTGTCATTACTCCAGCCCACTTGTAGCCTAGAAATGGGATCCTGACAAACCTATTTACTCTCCCCATACCAGAGGCTTGGGCTTTCATCTATGAAAACTTGTCTAGTCATTCTCTTAAAGTTCACTGACAAGGTTTTTTTATAGAATGAAGCCCTTCCAGGTTTATGACAGTTTGTATTCAGTTATTTGAAGGACCAAGAATTTCTTGGTCCCTTTAGGGGCGCCTTGGTGGCTCAGTAGATTGAGTGTCCAGCTTTGGCTCAGGTCATGATCTCAGAGTTCTTGAGTCCAAGCCCCATGTTGGGCTCTGTGCTGACAGCTCAGAGCTTGGAGCTCCCCCTTCTGTCCTCACAACTCCATCCCAGTGAGGTTTCCTATTCTTCATACTCACATTTTGATGATTATAACACAATATTGTCGTCTATATTCACTATACTATACATTAGATCTTTTGGGCTTATTTACTATTTGTTGCAAGTTTGTGCCCTCAAACAATATTTGTCCTATACCACCACCTCCATTCCTATCCCCTGGTGACCACCCTTTTACTCTGTTTTTATGAGTTTGACTTTTTTAGATCCACATGAAAGTGATATCATACATTACTTACTTTCTCTGACTTATCTCACTTACCATAATATACTCAAGGTCCATCCATGTTTTTGAAATGGCAGGATATCTTTCTTTCTCTTAACTGTAATATTCTATTGTGTATATACACAATACATCTTCTTTATCCATTTATCCATTTATGGATACCTAGGTTGTTTCCATATCTTGGCTATTTTAAATAATGCTGCAATAAACATGGGAACACATATATCTCTTTGATAATTCTGTTTCAATTTCCTTTGGGTATATACTCAGAATGGAATTACTGTATCATGTGATTGTTCTATTTTTAATTTTTTGAGGGACCTCCATATTGTTTTCACAATGGGTGAATCAATTTACATTTCCACCAACAGTATATAACGGTTCCCTTCTATCCACATCCTTGCCCACGTATATCTGTTATATTCTTGATGACAGCCATTCTAACAGGTGTAAGGTGATATCTCACCGTGGTTTTGATTTGCATTTCACTCATGATTAGTGATGTTGAGCTTCTTTTCATGTACCTGTTAAACATTTGGATGTCTTCTTTAGAAATATGTCTATTTAGTTCTTCTGCCCATTTTTTTTTCAGATTGGTATTTTTGTTATTGAGTGATATAAATTCTTTATATGTTTTCATATTAACCTCTTATTTAATGTTGTAGGTTAGCAAAACTGAGTAAATTATTGAAAATCATTAACTTGCTGTTTTGGTTCCTGTAAATTGCTTTGCAAATGTATCTCTCCATTCACTGTTCTGACTAACTACGTGGTGACCGCTATATGGCTCTCTGTTGGAGTTATCAGAAGGTGCTAACCGGCCCGATGTGCCCCTGCGACTTTGCCTGCTTTCTAAACAGGAACTTAGATCGTAAAATGCACTCCCACACCCCTGTTTGAAGCTGGCCAGGCAAAGCATACATGTGAGAAGTCACGTAGTCACTGTCTCACAGAACCTAGAGTTCCTACTATAATTGGTCATTCCAAGACCCTCTTACAACAAAGAACTTTAAAACTGATAGGATCCTGCTGGAACTACTGTCTGTTTGTAAAAACGTGACTGGGTGTCCTGAAATGCTGTAAACTTTAATTGGTTAACTGAACGACGATGTTTTATGCCTTGCTGAAGTCCATATAAGCTCACTGCTGCCTTTGTTTGGGGCCGTTCTCTGCACTTTTCTCCCTAAGATCAGGGGATCCGGTTTGGCCCCAGCCATAAATAAAACCTTGCCTCGCTTCTCTTCAGCGTTTGGTGATCTTTTTCCGTATCACCCTGCAACATTTAATATATGATTTATTAAATATCTTCCCACCCTGATATTGCCTTTGCATAAGTTTTTAGGTTTAATGTAGTTTCGTTTGTTGATTTTTGTTTTTGTTGTTTGTACACTTCAGGTGTCGTATCCAAAAACGTATTGCCAAGGCAAACATCAAGGAGCTTCTTTCTTATGTTTTCTTCTAGGGTTTTCCATATATTTTTCTTCCATTCATTGCTGGTTAAATTCTCTTGTTGATGAGGAACCATAAGGCAAGCTGAGGGCCAAGCACAAGCTAACACACACTCTTCCCTAAGGGGGTCATGTGTGACCTTCCTCAGGCACTCCTGGCTGCCCGAGAACAAGGAAAGGAAAGAAGACAAATGGTTAACTGATAGAGATCACAGTCAGGCAGGACAGGAGTCTCCATCAGTTTACTAATATCTTAGTAAATTAAAAAAAAAAA
>NW_021859663.1:106166-111165 GCF_006229205.1 Suricata suricatta
GAGGGCCAAGCACAAGCTAACACACACTCTTCCCTAAGGGGGTCATGTGTGACCTTCCTCAGGCACTCCTGGCTGCCCGAGAACAAGGAAAGGAAAGAAGACAAATGGTTAACTGATAGAGATCACAGTCAGGCAGGACAGGAGTCTCCATCAGTTTACTAATATCTTAGTAAATTAAAAAAAAAAAGGCAATTTTATCAATAGCCTAATCTCCAGAACTCTGTAGACTCAGTTTCCTGGAGCCCCAACATCACCCCTCCATAGTGATATGGGGAACTGTAAGGACAAAGTCTGACCTAACAGACTCCATGACAGAGGTCCCCCTCTAAACTAGAAGGTCTAAGGGTCAGTCTCTCTGGAACTGTTAGGCGGTTACACATTGCCCGCGGCAGAAGAGACCACCTTGTGGTATCCAATCAGGGAAGGCCAGCTACCTCTCCCCACATTCCTAAAGGTGAGGCCTACAGATAGAAACTTTAGATAGGACCCTGTTACCTAATGTTAAAGTTAACCCGATAGTCACCAAACAAGACCCTGAACTCACTCTGTAATTGGTTAATTTCAAAGATACCCTACATGTTGTAATTGGGTCCCGCCAAAAATAACGAACACCCTGGACGATGTGTTTGGTTATAGAGTTACTGCCAATGCTGTTACACAATAATGATTGGATGTCACAATTTCTTGTAACTCCCCCTTCCTAAACCCCATAAAAACCCTACTCAGCCCTTGTTCGGGGCTCTCAGCACGGATCCACTGCACTGGTGAAGGCTGTGAGCCCGAACTTAGGCCCGACGAGCCTAAGCCGGAATAATAAATGCCCTTTGCTTTTACATGTGTGACTTGGTCACCCTGGCGGTTTCTGGTTTTGGGGTGATATTGAAATCTTGGGCATTACAGAACAAAGGCAAGAAGGAAATGGCAGGAAGAAATAAATTTTCTGATAATATGCAGCCCATTGACAAATACTTTTGGCTGACAGAATAGAACATTTCTCCAGGAACTCCTTACTGTCTTAGTGTTAATTAATGCTTTGCTAGAGGGGAAAACAGGACAACAGCTAGGTCTCCAGTATCTTGTGAGTCTTAACATATGAAAATCCTTTTGGAATCTCCCCCTTAGCTTGGCCTCCCCCAACACCCGAGTATATAATCAGTCTCTCCTCACAATCCAGGGGCAGCTCTTTCTGCCCACACGTCCTGTCCCTGTACTTTAATAAAACTGTCTTAACCCGGGGCCCGGGGCTGCTCGTCCGCCCCGTCCGCTTCCACCCCAGGCTGTGCCGCGGTGCGCTAGCTCGCCAGGTCCAGGCGGCTCGTCCCAGGCTTTGAGCGCGCCTCAGTCGCGGGTCCTTCACCTGAGGGAGGGAGAGAAAAACAGGGCAGGAGGGAGACGCAGAGAGTGAAGACAGCACTCACAGTTTCCGATCAAGCTTCTCTTCTTTATTCCTCTTCCTCCTCCTCTCCTCTTAAAGAAAATAATTCACTCTTATATAGGATTTTGGGGCGGGGACTGACCAAGGTCAGTTACCAGGTAAACAGAGTCAAATGAATATCAAAAGAAGCGCCCAGACTTGCCTCAGCAATGCTGGGAAGGGGGAGTTAGCACTGAATAATCCAAAATACGGTTTTGATCTTTTGTGCACCTTGGCCCCTCTACGTCTGGCCCAGCATGACAGACACCAACATTATTTTAACCAGGAAATGGCAATCTCCAGGCTCCAGATGCAAATCTTGTTTACTGGTTCACTCTCCAGAGCGTGATAATCCTTGCCTGAGGCAGTCAGAAAACTTGGCGGCTTCTGACATAAAACCACCTTTTTGCACAGAAGACATCTCAAGAATGGTCATGCATTCCAAACTCCACCATCACTCCCAAAACCCCATCAGTGAAGACATTTTTACAAAGGAACTTTCTTTTACAAAGGATTGCAGAAATTCTGTGGACTTCAATATCTCTGCATCTCAAAGATAAGAATGAATGAATGAATGAATGAATGAATGAATGAATGAATGAAAGACTCTCGAGTGCATGGCAGAAAGAAGAGGCTGAATGGGTCATGGGTTCATCCCCTACCCCTCTCAGGCTCTACCACCTCTCAGGTGCCAGACTGTCCCTGACAGATCTTTTCCTTTAATGAGATCGTGTTTTGTGCCTGTCTTGGGCTATCCATAAACAATGTCATTGCCAGACCAACCCGTGGGATTCTTAAGATTGCAAGACACCTTCAACAATAACCAACAGGAAACTTTCAAAGAGACAAGGTTTGTTACTTAGAAATCCTGGAAGTTACACGGCAGGCCTGGGGCCATGTACGGAGGTCACAGGTGGGGGTGGGAAAGGGTTGGCCCAGAGCAAGACTAGTGTTGCAGGATTTTTTTACCTTAATACCCATGGTTCGTTGTCTTACCGCATGGAAGAATGAAGAGAAGGACACAAAATGAGCAGCAGGCAAAAGTTTATTAGAGTATAGGAAAACTCTTGCTGCAGAGAGGGGCGACAACAGGCAAGGGTCTTTGTTTTATGATTCTGGTCAGCCCTCCTTTCCCTTCCCCCTCCCTTGTTTCTTTTCAGGTTCTTCCCTCACTGGCTAGGTAACTTACTGGCTTGGTAAATGCCAAGTCATTCTTTTTTAATTGGCTCGTTTCTATTGGATGAGGGGTGGTCTACAGCCAAACCTTCCTTGTGAGTTTCTTTAGGTCTTTTGTCAAATTCCTGAGAGGAACGTGAGGGGGCAGTGTGAGATGTCTGTAACGTTCTTAAGAACCTCATGTGCTGAGGGAGTTTGCTGTGGTCAGACGCTCCCAGCAGTGTTACAAAATGTGTGTTTTTTCCCCACCCCGGGGCCTCAGGTCCTAGCCTTTCCCTCTCTCCCTATTCTATCCCATCTTTCCCTATCATACTGGGGTTCTGTCTTTATTAAAGCTGGATGGGGGCCCAAAGTTTTGCAGGTTCCCTCTGTGGATGAATTTAAAACATAAGAGAAATTAAGGCACAGGACGAGAAAAAAGGAAGGGAGGAGAGTCGGTTCTCTAAATCGACAAGATCTCTAAAACAAACAAAAAAATCAGAGCGGGGCACTCTGGCTCTTTACCTAGTCCTTTTGCTGGCAGTGTGTTCCTTCAGGATAGCTCTTGTTGTGGATGCTTCTTCGTAGTGGGTGCTTGAGCAGTTGGGCTTATGCAGGGCACTTGCATTATAAAGAAAGGAAAATCAACTGCCAGGATTCACACTACAGAGAGTTTTAGAGATGCTTCAGTAAGAATAAGTTGGTACTTCTTTGGTTTGAAGTATTTTTTCAAAATTCTGAAACTTTACACACATGTGGAATACTTTTCCTTAATACTGTCAGTTATTAGAACATTAGAGTTCTATGTGTGTTACTGTTTGTAATTTTAAATTGTGGTTAAATACTAACTTAAAACTTCCTATGCAAAATGCTTTAAATATGTGTGTTGATACCTGGGTTTTGTTATACATGAGTTTAGCTTCAGGCCTTCCATCTTGACCCAGAGTTTCCCTTCTGGGTCTACACTTGAAGGGCTACATCACTATCCTTAGGCGCAAGGGGAAAAAACACAAGAAGTCAAGGGTTAATGTCCCGAGCTACTGGTTGTTTATGTCCTTGAGATAATTAATGGCTATACCCTTGAAACTCCCCTATAGCCCTAAACCGTGCCTTCAAAATAATGAATGTTGTCCTACATACCAGGATAAGGGGTGCCCGATCACTTTGTAGCCTTTTTACAATAATCGCTCAATTCTGCCCCTGTCCTGCCCACTTGCCTGCTTGCTGATTATAAAAAGCCTTAAGTCCTTGGTCTCCGGGCTGCACATTTAGAATTCCGTGTTAACTCTGTGCAGTCCCGGCTGGTAAAAAAGACTCCCTTAATTCGGCTTCAGTGGTCTCGGTTGGTCTCTGTGTCTCTTTGCATAACAGTTTAAAAAATGTAATTTAAAATAAACAGTTAGGGGCGCCTGGGTGGCTGAGTCGGTTGAGTGTCCAACTTTGGCTCAGGTCATGATCTCACAGTCCATGGGTTTCAGCCCTGCATCAGGCTCTGGGCTGACAGCTCAGAGCCTGGAGCCTGTCTTCAGATTCTGTGTCTCCCTCACTCTCTGCCCTCTCCAGCTAGCTCTCTGCCACTCTCTCTCAAAATAAAATAAACATTAAAAAAATTTTAAATAAATAAATAAACAGTTGGTTTAAAATTTCATTTAAGGGGCACCTGGGTGGCTCAGTCAGTTGAGCATGGACTCTTATTTTGACTTGGGTCATGATCCCAGGATCATAAGATCAAGTCCTGCAACTGGCTTCACACTGGGCAAGGAGCCTGTCCAAGAGTCCCTCTCTCCCTAGCTCTTTGCCTCTCCCCCGCCTTGCATTTTTTTTTCTCTCTCTCTCAAAAAAGATTTTTTTTCATAGAAGATTCTTTTTCATTTGCTTAATTGGCTAATGATAAGTAAATATTTCTGTGTAATGAATGTTCGTGATAAGTAAGTACCTCAGGATTGGAGAGTTCCTGGAAAGAGAACCAGTCACCACTGGACAAAAAGAACATCATCTGCCTCCAGGCTGTTGGTTCCGTAACCTGATGAAAAGTCAACAAGCGTTCGTTGATTATGTGCCAGAATCTTAGCACACGGTCCTCATCGAATAACCTATTCAGTTTAGCTGAACGGCTCCCTTGAGCTATAGGGAAAGTGGATCTGGACATGGGGGCAATTTTTCAGGTTTGTCAGTAAAAAATTGTTCAGGAACAGTTTAAGAGAAAAAGCAACTAATTCATACATATAGGAGTTGTTGGTGGCAACTAATAGGTGGAAGTGATATTAAATGAAAAACAGAATAATTGTCTTTGCAATGCCCGTCTGCTTCATTGACTTTATCATTTGAGAGGCCATGTGACTGGATATCAGTACACAGGCCTTGGTATCAGAATATGCTTAGTGACCATAAGATCACTTACAATTCTGCAATTTTCTGTGCTTTCACCTG
>NW_021859664.1:0-1900 GCF_006229205.1 Suricata suricatta
TCTCATGGTACCTGCAAATCACTGTCGTGTAAAATTTTCTGAGGAAACCCGCTTAATACCAGGCTACTCTAGGACCTTGTTAGCGGGACACTGGGTGAGGGTGAAGACGGGGTCCCTACTAGGAAACGCCACCCAAGCCAACGTAGTTTTAAGTCATAATCCAGCAAAGGGGTGAGAACGCTGGACGGAGAGCTGAAAGTGTGGGTTCAAGTCCCCGGCCTGCCACCCACGGGGGTGGGGGGGGCACCTTCTCCCGTTTCTGTCCGTTTTCACACCGCAGGCCATCATGGGGACCAGGAAGTGGAGTGGGGTCTCGCTTACTGGAGGGACTTTGACACGCGTCACCCAGCAGCACATGGGAAAAACCAGTCCCGACGGCCACGGCTGTGCATCCCATCATGCCCCTCAGCCTGTCCTAGCTCCGCTGGTGACCTTCACCATGGCAGAGCTCCCTCTTCATCCTTCCTCGCCAGGACTCCTATTCCCCAGCTTCTGTGCGGCACACGGGGAGGCCCGGGCCACTGTCCTGAGGGACACGGGCAGTCTCCACGCTCCACAAATCACCAACATCCTTGCCAGGGATCTGAGGCCTCTCACCTGGACAGAGTTCACCTTTTCAGAACGTTCCGCTGACTTAGCAGACATAAGTCAAAGAAACGAGTTTGCAGGCAGCCCCAAACTCAGACGCCTATAATAAATTACAGGTGTGGCCGGCGGAGTGTCACCTGCAGCTGACGTGGCCTCTGAGCCCCAATGAAAGATCGCAAAGCCGTATAGCTGTGTAACTGGCACTGTGGACTGAGGAGAGGCGGTTTTGGCCGAGGTCAAAGAGGGGACCGAAGAGAGGCTGCCATCTGAGAGGGGAGTTTGGGGAACAGGATCGGTGTGGACGCGTCCGGTGCCCACATATGAAAGACGCGCTAGTGGAGGTGAGCGGGGCTTCGCGACTTTCCCCGGGATGCCCTCTCCTGGGACGAGGCAGGAAACATGGTCAGTGCACAGTTTTCCCCCCACACGGGAACTTATTCGTGTAGTTCGAATATGAATGCAATGTACTGATAGGATATTAACGTGTAACGTCTGCACATTTTAACAAGAAAAGTAGGGACAGTGACCGACATCTGCTGTGACGGCTGCTGCCTACAAATCCACGCGCCCACCACCATCAGCGCATCTCTTGTGCAGCAAAGGTCTGGGTGTGACACAGCGTGCCCGGCGTCTGTGAAAGCAACGCGGTGCGTGTCGGTTATGGTTGTGGTTGTGACTTCGCAAAATAGTGTTTTCCCACCGAGCAGAGCATGCGCCCTCACGTTCGGCTCCCCTGTAACCCCTTCCTGGGGAATGAATACCAGTGTGATTATACTCGGGGCTGAACTGGGCAGAAAACACAGGGATTGTGTCTGCTTCCTGATTACAATCTCACTGAGTTCGGGGCTGTGTCCCCTACATTTAGTCTGGTCCCCGGAAAGGATCACTTTTGTCGCAGGGTCTGCCGTCCTACCCCTGCATGTGGCAGCTTCAAGAGGACCTGCCACCACCTCCAAATGTGTGCCAGTCAGTGCGAGTGTGGCTGTGTGGAGGGAGAGGCTCCCTACTGGGAACGCAGGCACGGTTTGGTTCCTCGCTGTCCTGGGAACACTGTTTGCCTTTGTGCCATTGGATCCTTGTGGAAACGCTTCGAGATGAACAGTGGCCAGGAACCCCGTGGACGGGGGAGGAACATGCCACCAGCCAGCTACCCGACCTGGGGGGTGTCCTGGCTCGTGTATGGGGTGACAGCCTAGGAGGTCAGTAGGACTAACCTGTGGTATTTTTTTCTTTTCAACTGTTTTAATTTTCAGTGACCAATATAGTTATCTCAGGAATGAAATTGTGAAATGGAAGGAAACCAACATTTCTT
>NW_021859665.1:0-959 GCF_006229205.1 Suricata suricatta
TGTCCTACAGAAGTGAGTACAACTGAAAAGGCCTTTAGACTTAAATCTTGGGAGGGAGAAAAATACTGATTAAATAATTACCCAATAAATATGTTGATTATTCATTATGTCACAAATCTTCATTGAAGCTTGTTATGTGCTAGGTATTGTTCTGGGTGCTATGGTGTTTCCCTTCTGGCTGGGAGGAAAAGGTAACAAATAACAAATATAGAAATGAAATAAATTATACAGTAGGTTATACACAATAGAGTAGGGGATGGGACTGATGGGAGTCTGGGGATCATTATAATTCCGAACAAGATGGCCGCTGTTGGCCTCATTGAAGTGGTTACATTTGAGCCAAGACTGGAGACATGAAGGGATTAGTAAATAAAAGGGACAGAACTCCAGTTTAGAGCAGAGAGCATCAACCATATTTGACAAAAGGGGCAGTCATGAAAGGATTTATGAAGAGAAGATCTGAAAGCAGAGAACTCTTTCCAGGTGCTTGTACATGGAGGGAAGTAGAAAGGTCAATAGTAGTTGAAGGGAGATTGAAGTTGGGAAGAATTTTCTTTTTTTTTTCTTTATTGCCTTTTTTTTTACCCCCTTAATGAAAGGAAGACATTAGAACATGCTTCAGTCATGGTAGGAATATGCCAGTAGGATGAACATAATTAAAGATGAGCTGACTAAGCAAGGTGTCAGGAGGGTGGCCAGGGTCCGGGTCCAGAGCAGTACTGAGCAGAGACAGCATCTATTACAACAGAAGGACAGACTGAGAGGATGAATGGGTTTTCTTGGAGGGGAGGGGATAAGATCAGCAAGAGTTTCTGTCTCACGGACTTCAGTTCTTTTCCTATGAAATATGAGGCAGCAAGTGAGGGAAAAGGTGACAGAGCCTGAGGTCTGAGGTGAAAGTAGTCATTGCAAAGAGTGGACTCACAGACTTATTAGAGAAACAAAAAGATTACTTGAGA
>NW_021859666.1:0-959 GCF_006229205.1 Suricata suricatta
AAAAATGGAAAACACTACCTCAGAAATAAGATTGTAGGCACCTGGGTGGGTCAGTAGGTTGAGCAACTGACTCTTGATTGGGGCTCAGGTCATAAATGCCAGTGTGGTGGGATCAAGCCCTGAACACGGAGCCTGCTTGGGATTCTCTCTCTCTTTCTCTCCTTCCCTCTCTCTCTCTTTCTCTCTCTCTCAAAATAAAAATAAATAGATAAAATAAAAAGTCTTTTTCCTTTTGGCTACAGGTACATGTACTTACAGATATAAAAACCAAAATCTAAGATAGATTTCTGAATTTTGACATTTTCAAGGCAGCTCTAGTCAATTCAGACCTGCAGTAAGAATGGTAGGTGGTTCAATAGTAGTTCTTGCAGATAATTCTAACATGGAAGAAGAAAGCAGAGCACTTTTCTCTTTGGTCACTAAACTGTCTCAACTAACCTTAGTTTCTGGGGGCTTGCTGAGCTGGTTTGCGGTGAAGATGGTGGTGGGTGGAAATGGGCTTACCCAATGCTGTAATCTACCTGTACTGGGTTACTGTTTGCTGTTATAACTAGAACCCACTTCCTATACTAAGCAAGCTGACCATTCACAATGGGATTACAGCCTGGCCTGGAAATGACATGATACTGGAGCATGGAGAGCACTGAGTCCAAACCCTAAAGCTAGTACTTGGTATTTTGATTCTGTCTTTGGTGAGTATTTTAAACTCTGAACCCTATTTTTATTACAGTAAACTGTGAATAATAATAACTACTTTCAAAGATTATTATATGGATTAAATAAGATAAGGTATGAAGCTATCATGTATTTTTGAAATGGGAAGCATAGTTATAACTTTTCTAACTTGATTCTCGAAGTAGTGATTGAGTGAAACATTCAGAAAGAAGTAAACTAGTATGTCTACTCTTTTATTTTAGTTATACAAAATATTCCTAGATCTAATCTCTTAGTTTTCAAGC
>NW_021859667.1:0-959 GCF_006229205.1 Suricata suricatta
CTTCAAACACCACTGGATCTGCTGGATTACATGGCTGAAGTGGCAGAGCGGCTTGCACAGCAACCTGGGCCTGTTGCAGAGCCTTCTCTTGTTACGCGCCCCACCCCAAAATGGCAGCTTTTTGAGTTACCTGCTAAATGCACCAGAGTAACACACCCAAACAAGGTTGATGTTGCCTCCAAAATCCAAAGAGGCTCGGTAGGGCATCATATCTCTTGTTTGGTTGTAGGAGGGACCAGATGCAGCAACTTACCCTTTATCTTAGAAGGAATATTTTGATGTGCCCTACACCACTGGACCCCTAAACTCCCACTGAGATAGAAGATTCCTGTATTTTTATTGGATTTAACCAATAAAGTTATTGTTGGTTACCACCCACTGGTAATAAATATCTTACAAATAAGTCTACAGCACTTGGTACTTCTTGCTCACTAGGTCCAATCATCATAATGCCATCAATGTAATGGATCAAAATGATAGCTTGTGGAAAGGAATGGTGATCAAGACTCCTGCAAATTAAATTATGCTGCAGAGTTGATATATCCCTGAGGTAGGACAGTGAAGATGTCTTGCTGAAAGCAAATTGCTCCAGTAGTTTTCATTAACATGTATGAAGAGAAAAGCATTTGCCAGATCTATAGCTACATACCAGGGACCAGAAGATGTGTTAATTTTCTCAAGCAATGAAACCACATGTGGTACAACAGCTGCAATCAATTAATCACCACTGTGTTAAGCTTATGATAATCCACATTCTACCAAATCCATGTGTCTTCTACACAGGCCACATAGGCAAATTGAATGAGAATGGGGTAAGAATCACCACCTCAGCATCTTTCAAGTCTTTGAGGGTGGCACTCATCTCTGCAATCCCTTCAGGAATGAGGTATTTCTTTTGGTCTACCATGTTACTAGGTAAAGGCAGTTCTAGTGGCTTCCACTTGGCCTTTCTCGCTCCA
>NW_021859668.1:0-959 GCF_006229205.1 Suricata suricatta
GGAAATGTCAGTTATATTTAGAGATTAAATTAATCTAAAACAAAAATCTCTATCATCAAAGTCCTGAATCTCAGCCCTTTGCCCCTAGCAGAATCTATTTTGATAACTCTGGTCAATACTAAAGTCTTTATAACCAAATGACCTGGCGGGAAGATGTTCTATTTAGCGTCTGTCCATGAGACAGTTGGATAGCTGTTGTAATGAGAATATTTCCTCGCAGGCTTAAATTCAGCTACACACCTGCTTTTGAGAAAATGAGGTTTGCTAGTCTATACTTTTATTACTAGCAACTCTCCAGAGCTGAGAGGAGCATGGTGCTTTTGCCTTCAGCAATTTCCCAGAGTTTCACCCCTCAGGCCCTTCTTAGATGACTCGAGGGAGGATGGAGTGAATGAGTGCATTGGATAGAAGTCGGCAGGCCACCAGCACAAGCTTCAGTGGGGTAGGGAGAAAGGAAATGACTCCTTTTTCTTCTGTCTAGTAGTGGAGACCAAAGTCAGGGGGTGGGAATAAAGATGATGTCACCATTTTCCCTCCTGGCTCTGAAGAGCTTCTCACAACTCTAATCAACAGAATGCTTTTTTCACACAGAAGCTTGTGGAAAGATAAATGTATACAACCACTCAGGTTCAAAATAGGTCACTTCTTTGGTGTAAAATTGCTTTGGTGATTGGAAAACATGGGTGGGGAATAGATTTTGTGGCAGGGTGTACACTGGGGACTAGACCTACATCTGCTATTACCCTCTTTTGGAACTTCTGACAATCTACATGAAATGTCATTGCACAGGTTTGATCTAGTCCAACTCCAGCCCAGAGCATGGTACGGTATCTTATGCAGCCTGTGGGATCAAATGAAGAAAAACGTAATAAGCAAGCAAAACTCAAGAGACAAAACAAACAAACAAACAAACAAAAAGATATATAAGAAGCTCTCCTCTCTGGAGGAGACTTTGTCCC
>NW_021859669.1:0-959 GCF_006229205.1 Suricata suricatta
CGTTCTGCTGGAAAGACTGGGAAGCGTTTGGGGTTGAAGTTGTGAGAACACAGGAAACTGTTAGACCATGATCAGTCTAGGAAGACCTGGGTGGGGAGGGCTGGAGATCGTGAGCTGCCTGCATGTCTGAGTTAAGAACGACGTTGACAGCATCCTAATACAGGGAACTGTACTGAACTTACGACCAAGCAGGAGTGGGGTGCACATGGGCTGGAAAAGGAGTCTTTCATCCTCGCGTGTCCTAGGGGGAAGTCTATAAAGATGAAAAGTGAACAATCAAGAAAAGTGTAAAATAAGTTATTTCCAGAAATGTAGCTAGATACAGAAACAGAAGAAAGAGGTTCAAGCATTTGCCTCAGAGAAGGAAAAATTGGGGCTGGGGAAGGTGGAGGAATTTAAAATATACATATATATGTCTTGTGAATTATTTGATTATTAATACAGATGCATGTGTTACTCTGAAAAAATCCTATTGAAAGGATGGACAAGGGGGAAAAAAAGTATGAATTTTATCAAACAGAATAGTACATTTATTGGCCTAAATGAACTGCCTTATTCTTTCTGAAATGACTTTAGTTATAAATCGGTAAACTAGCTTCTGAACCCATTTGGACGAGCTTCTTGTTTGGATGAAATTGTCAAATATATTCTCACTATTAACTTTCTAAAATGTTGATCTAAGTGAACTTTAGATTTCTATTCTTTAAGTCTTAACTATAAACTCTCTTTTTTGTAGAATATAATTTCAGAAAATGTATACTTCAACAAATTATTAGTCGACTAGTGAGGTATCTTATTTGAAAAAAGAAAATATCATACAGTAAAAATGTCGGAGCTGCAGACCTCATTAATTCAGTTTTTTTTCCATATTCTATCTAGGAGAAGGTGAAGTTTACCTTTGAATGCCTAAGAAGAAATGAATATTGTAAGCATCATTATAAGGATATCTTTAAAAAAAA
>NW_021859670.1:0-959 GCF_006229205.1 Suricata suricatta
CTGAAATATTTTTTAACAAGTCTGAAAGATTTTTATAACAATTTTAGTTATTAGGGATAGTGACATGGGGTTTGTATCCGAAACAGCATATGTTGCAAGGTTTGCATGGTTTGGTTTGGTTTGTTTATAAAGCATCTTACAGTTTCAGAGCCATCGTTCTCTCTTTACAAGATAACATGACACATTTTGTGTTATCGTATTAGTTTTCCATCATGTTAGTTCTTTTTAAGGGTAGAGTGTGGTGGCATTAAGTACCTTCACTATCTGTCCTCAAGTTTTTCAGGTTCCCCGACTGGAAACTCTGTGCTAATCAAATAGTGACTTCCTATCCCACCCTCCTTACCCTACTTCCTGGAAACTCTCTGTCTGTATGACTTGGACTACTTTAGGAGCCTCATAAGACGCTCTTTAGTGACTGGCTTTTTCATTTAGCATAATGCTTTTAAGGTTCATTCATGATACAGCATGTATCCAAATGTCTTTCTTTTTTAAGACTGAATAATATTCCATAGTGTGTGTGTATCTCATTTCCTTCATCCATTCATGTGTCAATGGATTGCTTCCAACTTTGGGTTATTATGAATAATGTTGCTATGAAATGAGTATACAAATATTTACTTGGGTCCTGGAACTAGAATCGTTGAATCATATCATAATTCCATGTTTAATTTTTCAAGTAACAATCATACTATTTTCCATAGTTGCTGCACCATCTTACATTCCCATTAACAATGCCCTAGGGTTACACTTTCTCCACATCTTCACTAACACTGGTTATTTTGTTTTGTTTAAATAACAGCCATTTTAGTGCGTGTGAAATAGTATCTTAGTGTGGTTACACTTCTTTTTAGTGGGAATTTCACCCAATAGCAACTAACTGACAAAAATTAATTAAAACCAAGGTTATGGCATTTTCTTCATCCTTTCTCATCCTAACTTTTATATTTGCAGCTATTTAT
>NW_021859671.1:0-959 GCF_006229205.1 Suricata suricatta
AGAATAAGTGCCTGAATTATTCAATGACAATGGATTTAGAGCTTTTAGTTGAAACTGGTTTGTTTTCAAAATTTCATCACTTCATTTTGACAAAAGCCTATATGGTGTTCACAAGATTTTTCCAATATTAAGAACTTCATAGTATATATGCTCTAAATTATTTCATTTAAATGACTCTGACAAAGTAATATATTCCAGTATACACATTTATGAAGGGCACAACTCCTTAGATCTTTAAATAGCAGGCTACCTGTTCTTCTACCTATTTCCAGTGTCTAATCTTAGGGAACCACATCAATCACAGTGCACACATTTTTCAGCTCATCCGTTCATTCTACAAATATGTATTGACACTGTGCTATACAACAGACACAAATTGGAATAAGGCCAATGTAACAAGACCTATTTCTCATAAACAGGTAAATAACCAAATAAGAAACTTTAGATAGAGGTAAGTGCTATGAGGAAGACAGAATAAGGCAAAATGGTGGTGGCCAGCACTGGAGGAAGTGGGGAAATCAAAGCTGGGTGGGCTGGAATGATCTGAACCCAATGACCGAATGAGGGCGCAAAAGGAGAGGAGTCTGAGAGGCAGGCAAGGAGAAAACCATAAAGGGTTTGAGTTTCATTCCCAGTGCTCTGGCAAGCCACTGGAGAGTCTTCGGAAGTAACATAAACTGATTTGTGCTTTAAAATAATAACCATGGCTTCTAGAAGATGAATGTGTGACAAAAATAAAAGCAGGGGTGAGAGATCATGGTGACTCTACAAGAGTGACAAAGATGAAGAGAAGTGTGTAGAATTAAGATATATTTGGGGCGCCTGGGTGGCCCAGTCAGTTGAGCTTCCGGCTTCGGCTCAGGTCATGGTCTCCCGGTTCGTGGGTTCCAGCCCCGCATCTGGCTCTGTGCTGACAGCTAGCTCAGAGCCTGGAGTCTGTCTTCAGATTCTGTGTCTCC
>NW_021859672.1:0-959 GCF_006229205.1 Suricata suricatta
AGACACAGTCTGATCATAATCATAATAGTTTAAGTATTTTGGTTCATGTTTGTGGATCCCAGAGTATATTAATATTATGGCATTCGGAGATTTCTGTCTTTTGAGTGTGCCTTTTAGTTAACATGGCTCTGTTTTTCAATTTGCAAGTCTTTTTAAAGAAGAGGGTCAGATTCTGGAGTATAATAACTTCTTTAGCATAAGCCTCTGAGTTGACTAGCTTTGTTTAATCTTTCCTCATTTTAAACCGACTCCATTTTATCTTCTACTTTCAGTAGATTAACTCTTGGGGTGCCTGGGTGGCTCAGTCAGGTAAACATCTGATTCTTGACTTTGGCCCAAGTCATGATCTCAGGGTTTATGCGTTTGAGCCCTGCATCAGGCTCCACGCTGACAATGAAGGGCCTGCTTGGATTCTCTCTCTCCCTCTCTCTCTCAAAATAAACAAAAAACTTAAAAAAACTTATTAAAAAAGATTAACTCTCAATTAACTGCCCTTTCTATTACAACCATCAGGTTTTTATAAAATTTATCCTAAGTCATGCGGCAGGCCACACACTAACCAGATTTGTGCGATGGGCAATTTTAGTCCCCTTTTCTACCTATCTAGTTCCCTTATAGTATTCCCTGCCCTTTCAGAATCATACCCAGACTATTACTCCTGAAAATATTACTAATATTTTATAATAAAAATAGAAGTCAATATTTTGAACAGTTTACTATATTCCAGAACTGCATGTGCTAAGCACTCTGCATTATTTAATTTCCACAAAACCCTCTAAAGGAGGTACTATCATTTTCTATGTTTTACAGATAACAAAACTGAGGCACAGAGAGGTTAAGAAACTTTGAGGAAGTAATGTACTTGAACAGGTCTAGCAGAGGCTTGCTTGTAATCACCTTCATCACAGTGCAGTCAGCTGTGCTGATTCAGGGGCTGATACTACTAAGCAAACATACTC
>NW_021859673.1:0-959 GCF_006229205.1 Suricata suricatta
CTTTCTGCCCCTACCCTGTTCTCTCTCTCTCAAAACAAAGACATTTTGGGGCACCCGGGGGGCTCAGTTGGTTGAGCAGCCGGCCTCAGTTCAGGTCATGATCTCACGGATAGTGGGTTTGAGCCCCATGTTGGGCTCTGTGCTGACGCTAGCTAGGAGCCTGGAGTCTGCTTCAGATTCTGTCTCCCTCTCTCTGACCCGCCCCTGCTCGCACTGTCTCTGTCTCTCAAAAATAAATAATAAAAACCATTAAAAAATTAAAAATAAAAAAATACCTGCCCTTCCCATTTCATGAAAGCATTATATGGCATGAGTGCCTGTAGCTATGTTTTTTTATAGACAATCATTTCTACTAAGATTAGAATTGTAACTTCTGCAGAGTCCACGTTCTGGAAAATTGTAAAAGTTATCTATGACAAATCATTTACAAAACACACACTGCTCTTTCTGCTCCTTGTACCTTTCACTATACAAGAGAAGCGGAGCAGAGATGCCTGCCTGGTGATCAGAAAGAAACTTGAAGTTATCTCACACCCTTTCACCGATACTATCCATCCCTCAGGGACCACTGCACCTGCTGAGCTGGACTTCAGAAATTTGTAAATCCACATAACACTACAAGGCATGAATTTATAAACGAGTGACATAGAAAAAACAGACCACATTTTCCCCATGAGGTGAGGAAGTTGTGTAATTCCTCCATGACACATGGAAGAACCAGACTACACAGAGATAGTATCGATAATCTTCAGCAGGCTGTATTCTCAGTGCAGAGCCCCACGCAGAATTTATTCTTTCCCAATGTCTCTCTGTCCACTTGTTTCTCCATTTCAAATTAGTTAAATGGCTACTGAAAAAACATCTAGTTTCTTACATTTACTGGATGTGGGACAAAATATTCTACAAAGGGAAGAATAATATGTATACTCCCCAAGACTATTTGTGTGTGTGTGTGTGTG
>NW_021859674.1:0-959 GCF_006229205.1 Suricata suricatta
TTGAGCATCCAACTTTGGCTCAGGTCACGATCTCACAGTTTGTGAGTTTGAGCCCCGTGTCAGGCTCTGTGCTGACAGCTCAGAGCCTGGAACCTGCTTCAGATTCTGTGTCTCCTGCTCTCTGCCCCTCCCCCACTCACACTCTGTCTCTCTCTCTCTCTCTCTCAAAAATAAAGAAAATTAATTTAAAAAATAATAATTTATTATATACTTTATTGTATGCTTGAAATTTGCGGAGAGTGAGTCTTTTCATTTGTTTCTTTTATTTAAATTCAAGTTAGCTAACATACAGTGTATTATTGGTTTCAGAAGTAGAATTCAGTGATTCATCACTTAACATATGACACTCAGTGCTCATTCCAACAAGTGCCCTCCTTAATGCCCATCACCTATTTACCCCATCCCCCACCCACTGCCCCTCTAGCAACCCTCAGTTTATTCTCTATATTTAAGAGTTTCTTATGGCTTGCCTCCCTCTATTTTTATCTTATTTTTCACTACCAGAGTGAATCTTAAGTGTTCTTACCACACACAGAGACACACACACAAAAGGTAAATATGCGAGGTGATAGGTATGTTAATTAGGTTGGTTACAGTAATCATTTCACAATGTATACATATATTAAAACAATACACTGTATCCCTTAAATATACATATAATGCTTATTTATCATACATCAATGAAGCCTGAAATAAATCTTCTGTGAGGCTAGATCAATTCCCTTCCCTAGGCAAAAATTAAGGCAGCCTTCACAACTTTCATGGTTATTTTTTTTTTACATTTATTTATTATTGAAAGACAGAGAGAGACAGAGCACGAATGGGGTAGGGGCAGAGAGAGGAGACACAGAATCCGAAGCAAGCTCCAAGCTCTGAACAAACTGTCAACACAGAGCCTGACATGGGGCCTGAACCCATGAACCATGAGATCATGGCCTGAGCCGAAGTCGGTGGCTCAA
>NW_021859675.1:0-1900 GCF_006229205.1 Suricata suricatta
TTCTATCATAATGCTATACTACCCCCCTCAGCACAGTCCACACAGTAAGACCTCCTGTCTTTGCTCAACAGTATTTTCATTAAACTTTCTAGAATAACTTTTAATAACTCTGAGCAGCACACATACAGGGCCATGCTTCCCACAAAAAGTTCTATGCCAGATCTGCCACTCCTCTCCAATGTCACTCTGAAATGTTTGCCAATTCCTATTACTCAGTCTCTTTGAAGGAATCATCTATATAGTATTTGATTATTTTATCAACATCGACAATATTACCAGACGTTATTGGCAGGCTACAACTTGGTCTTCTGTCAGCCACTCTGCACTTTTCAGCTAAAACATGGAAATACTGTTTGAACATATGTAACAGAGTCACACAACAGCAGTTCAAACTTCAGCATTTCTAGTGATTAGAAAATAGGAAACTTTTAAAGGTCATACATTTTTCCTTTTCTATTCTAGATATGATGTGTAATGCTTTCACCCTTTTGTGTTTCCCTCTGTAAGCTGAAATACACACACCATACACATATACTTACAAATGTGTATTTGTTTGGAAAAAAGAATAAAAAGTGTTTTCTCAATAAGCATGATTAATGAACAAGCAAAATAATTTCTTCAACTTAATGAACTACAGATTCCTTTAAAAGTAATATTCTTTGGTTGCCAGGAAGGCACACATGCACAAAACCACATCACTTCAAAACAGCAGTTTAGATGTCATCTGATCTGTTTATTTTTACACGTGAAGAAATTGAGAATTAGAGTTTACATTCGTTCAAAATAAGGTAGTAGCAAGTCAGACTAGAAATAAAGTGCAAGAAAAAAATAGACTTTGTAGTTTAAAACTTTAACACACAAAAGAAGCCATAGATGGAGGAAAAAAACACAACAAGACTACGTGAACTTCAACACATTACTTAACTTCTGGGGCCTTCATTTCATCTTTTACAGAAGCATAAATAAAACTTTAATGATCCTATCTAACAGAGCATTGTTGATTGTATTTGAGCTCATATACCCTTATGCAGAAAGATAACTTTGGTTTTATGTATTAAACAAATATTTATTGAGCACCTAGTGTATATGCAAGGCACAGTCGTTAGCAGACAGGTAAAGGACCAGGAATATATAAGATTCCAAACAAGTACCATATTTTCCTTTATTTATATCTTTAGTAAATATCAATTGAATACCTAGTCTCTGTGCAAAGCAATGGAAATAAAATGAAAGTCAAATCGCGAGAGTCTCTGCTCTCAGTTTAAAATCTAGTTGGGGAGATTAACAAGTTAGTAAATTAATATTTAAAGTGCTAAGACTGAAATAATCAAGGTGCTCTGATAAATATTAACAACAGGGCCCACTTAGAAGAAAACATTTAAGACAAATCCTCAAAGATAAAACTTAAGCAGTCATCCAAAAAGCTAGGGAAAAACTATTCTAGATAATATACACAAATCACCTAACGAGAAAAAATGCTGAACTTAAAGAAATTTCCAGTTTTTAAATTATGTCAATCATAGCCCTTTTAATTCTATACTATCAGACTGCAACAACAAAAAAATTAAACTCCAACTATTTTATATAGACCTACCTCAACTTATGATGGGGTTAGGTCCCAAGAAACCCAATATGCCACTAAGTTGAAAATGTATCTAATAGGTTAGGAACTACTGAATATCTTATCTTTGCCTAACCTCACTTAAATGCGCTCAGAACACTTACGTTAGCCTACAATAGGGCAAAATCATCTAACACAAAGCCTATAATAAGGTATTGACGTTCTCATATAATTTATTGAATACTGTATGAAAGTGAAAAACAATGACCATGTGGACACAGAATGATTTTAAGTATATCGGTTGCTTACCCTTGTGACTGCAGGGCTAACTGGGAGGTG
>NW_021859676.1:0-959 GCF_006229205.1 Suricata suricatta
TATACGTTTAAGATGTACCATACAATTTGATTTATATATGTTGTGAAATGATTTCCACAATAAGTGTAGTTAACATGCATCATCTCATGCAAATACAAAAATAATGTTTTTTTTCCAGGTAATGAGAACTCTTAGGATCTACTCTCTTAACCACTTTCAAATGTACCATAGTGGTGTTAACTAGAGTCATCATGTTGTATACTACATCCCTGTACAAACTGGAAGTTTGTGCCTTTTGACCAGCTACATCCAATTCGCCCAATCCCGAACCCCCACCTCTGGTAACCACATAGCCGATCTGTCTTTCTATCTCACTTACACGTGAGATCACACAGTATTTGTCTTAGAAGGTGACTTTTTAAATGGTGCTTGGTTTTTGATGATTTTCTTTATGCATTCTGCTTTGTGAGGCAGAGCAGGGGAGAACGTGTCACACACTATCATGGAGTGCATATCTAAACATAATGCCAGGCTGCTGAGAATGTGCCATGTGTTTCCAGATAGTGTGGGAAATCACTTTCATCAGAAAAAAAAAATCAATCCATGCCCTGAGAATTTGGCACAGTAATCAGATTGCAACCTTTTGTTTCACTTGATCCAGACAGCCATGGAGGGAAACAGGAACCTTGGAGAAAGTACTTTTTAGCTGCATTATGTCTCTAATGATATAAGACACAACTTTGCAGACCTAGGCAATTTTAGCCATTTAAGCAAGCTATAGGACACTGGCATTATGTGACAGAGAAAAATGGAGTCATACTTTTTTTTTTACAAAGTGTTATACTATAGTAACAATGAACTATACTCCTTTTAAAATTTGTTTTAATGTTTATTTATTTTTGAGGGGGGGAGGGGCAGAGAGAGAGGGAGACACAGAATCTAAGCAGGCTCCAGGATCTGAGCTGTCAGCACAGAGCCCTACCCAGAGCTTGAACTCACAGAACTATGCTTCTTTCAAA
>NW_021859677.1:0-959 GCF_006229205.1 Suricata suricatta
CTGCCTACAGACTCCTGGGGCGGGGCCTACGTACCCCACCCTGGGCTCTGCAGGGGAAGATGTGTGTTGGGCTCTCTCCAGGAGCTGGTTACCCTGGGGTCTCTTCTCAGAAACCCCCGACTGCCTCCCTGACCCTCCGGCCTGGAATGCCTCACCCACCGTCGCCCCCTCCAGGAGCGCCCCACCACCCTGAGCCCTGAGCGAGTGGCTCTCTGCTGAACTCTGTTGGCATCCCTCCCAGGACCAGGCACCGAGCTTGGCTTCGCACGTGTCTCCTGTGAAACGAGGAGCACCTGCCAGCGGAAGCTGTGTGATGCAGGATGGTTTTCCCTACGACCCGCAGCCGGGGCTCCATCGACGGGCACCAGCCAGCAAGGAGGGGTTTTCTGTACTGTGTTTACCAGGGAGGGACAGTCCGATCCTAGCATCCCAGCACCTCCTGGTGGCTGAGACCCTCATCTATTCTGCATGCCCTCTCCCCCACCCTGACTCATGCATCCCTTCCTGGGACAGCGAGCTGTTTTTCAGGCACAACCATTCTGTCCTGAGATACCTGTAGTGTTTCGTTTTTGTGCCGTAGAGCCGCAATTTCTCTTTCCCCCGGTGGGGACATTGCCTCCCTAGGGGGCCCTGAGTCTACCTGCTCCCCTGGGCGCTGCCTGGGCCACTCCTCTCACTGGCCGGGTGGGGGGGGGTCTCCACTGGACACACTCTGGTCTCTGCCTCCCCCCGCTCCCAGCACCACCCCCTGAGGCCTGACCAGGCTCTTGGTTCAGGCAGGTGAGATGGTTTGGGCTGGGCTGATACTGGTGGCTGAGAACATGCCTGAGGGAAACAGAGCTTCAAGCATCTCACTGACAAGGACTCTTCCCTGATGCTTCACTTGACGACTCCCCAGCAGGGGGTTCTCAGGGGAGAAGCTGTGGATGCCCGGGAGGCCTGATGTGAGAGGATTCAGT
>NW_021859678.1:0-959 GCF_006229205.1 Suricata suricatta
AGAGTCATCAGCAGCTTCCTAGGACTCACAAGGGCACAATCCAGTTTAGACCTAGAGTCAGAAACAGAGTAAAGCTTGGCAAGCAAGGCAAATTCCTTCGAGGGTCTTAGGCACGACAGCCCCACCAGCCAACCACTCCCCCTCAACTAAATGCTATTAACTAAAGAAATGGATGAAAGTGAAGATGGGTTGAGCTGAGGCCCTGATAAAGAAAGGTCTGGATCAATAATGAATGGGCATAGCAAATTCATGAATAGCTATATGCAACAATAGTAAGTAATAACAATACACTACTAATAAGTAACAGTTTTAGGCACTTACAATATGCCAGGCACTGTGCTAAGGGCTTTATAATTTTGATTTAATTCTCACAACAACCCTATGAAGTAGGCAATATCATCACTATCTCCAGTGGGTATTATCATCCTCCCCAGATCCAGGATGAGAAAACTAAGGTGAGGGCATGACATAACTGACTAGGCAAAGGCAAACCCAAGTAACTCATCCAAGGTTCTAAAACTAATGAAGAACAAAGCTGGGATTTGAACCTATGTCCGTCTGACTCTAAAACCCATTTTTAGCCAGTATGCTAGGCTGCCACACTCCAAGTCACAATGTAAAACACTTCATGAATAAAGACAGATTCTGTATTAAAGAGATTACCATTAACAATGGTTTATGTTAAGATAAATCCTGATCATTAAAGTAACTTATTTTTCTACCCTAGAAACAAGAGATAGTAATAGTTCACTGCTGAGAATAGTACCCTTCTAAGGGAAGAGACCCACAATGGTTTACATTTTGACTGTTGTCTACAGATTCAAGAATATAGCCTTTGCTTATAATTGGGAGGCAGTGCAAGAGACTAGTTAAACCTAACCAAACCATCAGGATTTGAACCCCAACTCTACCATTTACTCACTCTAGAACATTGAGCATATAAGTTAGTCTATCTATGC
>NW_021859679.1:0-958 GCF_006229205.1 Suricata suricatta
CTCTGTCTCTCTTTCTCTCTGCCCTGACCATGCTTATGCTCTGTCTCTTTTTGTCTCTCAATAATAAATATAAATGGTAAAAGAAAGAAAATGTAAAATTTAATTATCTTTTAATGTTAAGCTCACATTGTAGTATGTAAAAATATCTAAAGGCATCTGTTATAATTAAGCATTTGATAACAAGGGACCAAATGACAGCTTGTATCTTGTGATAATGTAAGAATTTTCTACTTGTGATGACCAAAGTGTCTTGAAGCCAGTGTGTGTAGTGCCCAAGGTTTATTGTCAGAAGAACCCAGTGCTTTCCCTTATTAAAAAGAATAGAGGCATGCTGAGTGATGCTGACAGCACAGAGCCTGGGGCATGCTGGAGATTCTGTGTCTCCCTCTCTCTTTGCCCCTCCCTGCTTGCAGTAGGTCTCTCTCTGGCTCTCAAAAATAAACATTAAAAAAATTTGCTCAAAGAATAGACACTGGGGATGCTAGGTGGGTCAGTTGGCTAAGCATCCTGGTCTAGATTTTGGCTCAAGTCACAATCTCAGGAACTGTGAGATCGAGCCCCCATCAGGTTCTGTACTGACAGTGAGGAGCCTCCTTACGATTTTCTCTCCTTCTCTCTCTCTCTCTCTCTCTCTCTCTCTCTCTCTCTCTCTCTCTTTCAGAAGCAGAGGCAGAAGAAGAAGAGGAAGAGGAAAAGGAAAAGGAAGACAACGACCCAGTAAGCTAAACACCATCACCAAGAGAAAATGGAGCCATTACATCAGGTCCCACCCAGCTGCAACTTCTAGCAAAATCTGCTAGAAGATCAGCACAATTCTCTCCATCTGCTCAGTGGACTGATTATAGAGTGCTCCATAGTGTGAGTCCTAGGGGAAATTGGATGTAACCTCATTTGCTTCATTCTGTTTCCTGGTTCATATATTTTTTTTGTTTTGTTTTGTTTTTTGCATGTTTTTTTT
>NW_021859680.1:0-958 GCF_006229205.1 Suricata suricatta
CCATGAGGTATCTGTGTGGGAAATATCGGTCTGATCTGGAACATTATGAAGCCTAATCAACAACAGCAGTCCCATTTCCAATATGAGCCAATAGTAGAAGGAAATACCAGTTTCGCTTCATGGCAGGAGCTGTGCAAACGTCTGCCATTCCCTTGCTGTGATCGTGTCATCCAGCAAGGCCAGCGTGGCTCCCAGCAACTCATCTTTTCCCTGACCAGGTGTAATCACACCTCAGGGACAGGGCAGGGGCACAGGCCACTCCTGACACTAATTAGCAAAGCCCTCTGAGGTTTGGGGCCCAAGTAGAAATGAAAGTTTCAAGAGGGTAGATTTTGTAGCTGTCTGGGGGTAAGGGACCATGCAAACTTGCCATACCCTCACCAGGAATTTTCACTCAACCGGTGAGTTCAGATAGCTCCCAAGAGAGTAGCAGGCTCCTTGGAGACCCCAGGTGGCTACTAATTACTAACTGGGATTTCAGTATTTCACAACCTGCACGTCTGTACAGGGCTCACATGCTATGTGTCAGGCCTCGGCACATTTCCTGTAACTCCTGCATCACCAGGATGTGCGGTCAGCAGGTGACATCACCTCCGGCCAATGTGGGAGGTACTAATATGGAAAAAAGTGGGCGGGGCACAGGAGAGGGGGCCTGACTCCCATCTTTGTGTCCCCAGATGTGGACGAGTGCAGCTCTGGTCAGCCTGTGTGCCACAACTCTACCGTCTGCATCAACACTATAGGCTCATACAGGTGCCACTGCCGCCGTGGCTGGGAGCCCAAACCCGGGTTCCAGAATATGCAAATGAACACCACCTGTCAAGGTACCTGGTCTGAGCTGACCCCAGACACCATCCCCAGCACACACGCAGCCACTCGCACACCTAATAAATGGCTCTTCTGTCCCCTGCAGAGATGTCCTTCCCACCCTGGACCCCACCCCCTGGGATCCAGAGCC
>NW_021859681.1:0-958 GCF_006229205.1 Suricata suricatta
TACCAAATTTGTTTTGGACTAGTCAAATTCAGCCTTTTAGGACATTCCTGAGTTCCATCTCTGGGCTCTCTCTCCATTCTCTATGACCAGGCTGTCTATATAGCCTGATGTATTCCTGTCATGAATGTATGACCTGACAATTATTGAAAATAACCACTCGGTGACAGATCCATATGGGGATGTGTTGGGGACCCCAGTAAAGGTCAAGAATATATACTGAAGTCCTGTCTGGGTGTGGCATGAGTCTATGTAAACTTGATTAAGAAACATGAACAAAGAAGGGCTCATGGTTGATTCAGTCAGTTATGTGTTGGAGTTTTGATTTCAGCTTGTGTCACGATGTCACAGTTTTGAGTTCAAGCCCTGTGTCAGGCTGCTCACTGTCAGCAGAGCTTGCTTGGCATACTCTTATCCACTCTGTCCCCCTCCGCCATACACTCTCTCTTGCTCAAAATAAATAAACTTAAAACAAAAAGAACATGAACAAAGACATCAGATGGCTATTTGGCCCTGAAAAAGACAGCATTCTGAAAATTTGGCCCTGAAAAAGACAGCGTTCTCAAAAAGAGCCTTGCTATCTAGATTATTTCAAAGACTTACTATTTAAAATACATTGAAATGGTGCCTGGGTGGCTCAGTGGTTAAGCATCTGACTTCAGCTCATGAGATCTCATGTTCATGGGTTTTAGCTCTGTGATGGCAACTTGGTGCCTGTTTCAGACGTGGTTTCTCCCTCTCTCTCTGCCTTTCCCCTGCTCTGTCTCTCTCTGTCTGTCTGTCTCTGTCTCTCTCAAAAATAATAAACATTAAACAATTTTAATAAAATGAAATACATTGAAGACGATAGGACATGGGAGGATTCTGTGGCTTGAAACTTGCCATAATCTTCTATATTTTCATGATTGGTATTCTATTAAAATTTGTAGGGTGTTTCTTTTTACATCCTTTGGAAATTCTT
>NW_021859682.1:0-958 GCF_006229205.1 Suricata suricatta
TTTTTGAGGAACCTCCACACTGTTTTCCAGAGCGGCTGCACCAGTTTACATTGCCACCAACAGTGTATGAGGGTGCCCATCTCTCCACACCCTCTCCAACAACTGTAGTCTTTTGCTTTGTTCATTTTAGCCACTCTGACTGGTGTGAGGTGGTATCTCAGTGTGGTTTTGATTTGTGTTTCCCTGATGATGAGTGATGCTGAGCATCGTTTTATGTGTCTGTAGGCCATTTGGATGTCCTCTTTGGAGAAGTGTCTGTTCATATCTTCTGCCCATTTCTTCACTGGATTATTTGTCAAATTTTTATTTAAATTCCAGTTAGTTAACATACAGTATAATATTAGTTTAAGGTGTAGAGTGTAGAGATTCAACAATTCCATACATCACGTGGTGCTCATCACAAGTGCCTTCCTTGATCCTCATCACCTATTTAGCCCATACCCACCGCCCACCGCCCCTTTGGGGACCATGGGTTGGTTCTCTATAGCTAAAAGTCGGTTTCTTGGTTTGCCTCTCATTTTTCCCCCATGTTTATCTTGTTTCTTAAATTCCACATATGAATGAAATATGGTATTTGTCTTTCTCTGACTGACTCACTTTGCTTAGCATAATATTCTCTGACTCCATCCACATAGCTCCAAATGGCAAGATTTCATTTCTTTTTATGGTTGAGTAATATTCCATTGAATATATACACACATTTTCTTTTCTATTCATCAGTCGATGGACACTGGAGCTTTTTCCATAATTTGGCTATTGTTGATAATGCTACTATAAACACCAGGGTACGTGTATCCCTTTGAATTATTATTTTTGTATTCTTTGGGTAAATATCTAGTAGTGAAGTTGCTGGATCCAAAAACATATAAAGAACTTAGAAAACTCAACACCTAAAAAACAAATAATCCAGTTTAAAAATGGGCAAAGATGCAGCCGCTCTGGAAAACAGTGTGGAGGT
>NW_021859683.1:0-958 GCF_006229205.1 Suricata suricatta
AGTATTTGAAAAGTCCAAATTGTAGTGGATGCAGGAAAAGATGTTTGATACGCCTTATGGGATGGCCCCCTTTACTAAGTGTAAGGATAAATCCTACCCTGAAGCCTCCAGCAAAGAGGTCACTTAGTACCAATTAAAATCCAGGCCATCACCTCAACAGATGCTATGGCTTTGCCCTCTCCAGAGCCAGGAGCAGCCTGCCCAGGGCTCTCAAGGCTCACTGGCGTGGCATCAGGATCCAATTTCACTGCAAAGCCCATTGCAGGAGGCCAGCCCTGACTAGGGGCATTGAGCACGTGTATGCGTTTGTGCTGTGTGCTGTGTGTGTGTGCACATGTGCATGTGCGCCTGTGAGTATGCACAGCACAGAGCCCAATACAGGGTGTGTCACAAGCCTGAGATCAAGACCTGAGCCAAGATCCAGACTAGGACGCTTAACCGTCTGAGGCACCCAGGTGCAATCAGAGGTCATGTGGATGACCGGAAGTTGTGCCTCAGTATAACAGAACCAAGACCACTTGCTTCTCTGTGCCTAGCCAATTCAACCGGACATAATTGGTGCCCCTACGGAGCCTCTGCTCCCATCACTACCCTCCCTTGGTGGCCCATCAAGAGAAGACCCTGGCGAAGCAGCTCCAGGGATGGCTCTGATTCCACAGTGATCCTCCCTCCAGCTTCCTCACCAATACTGTTCCTTCCAATGCTTGCTGTTTGTGTTTAACCATATCTTTCTATGTCCTTGAAGGTGTGAATAGCTAACCACACTGCAAAGCTGGCTGACGTAAACAGGTGTTAGTGTTACAATTAAATTAAACTTACCAACAGTCAGTAAGACTCGCAAAATGATATGAAACATCTAGGTATCACTTTGCCTCCTGGTAATTAATCCTGGGAACATAAATAAGCCCAACCCTGCCTTCCCACGTCCTGCATTTCCAGTTCTTAGAAGTTAGCTGGG
>NW_021859684.1:0-958 GCF_006229205.1 Suricata suricatta
TAGCAGGGTTTGATGAGTCATGCCAGTTGCTGTAGATAGGTCAAGAAACATGAGAACTGACTGCCCTTTGGATTTAATTATGTAGGTGGCTTTCAAGTTCAATGGCATATTGGGGAGCAAAAGTCTCATTAGAATATGTTCAGTTTGAGAGGTGGAGCCAAGATGGCGGAGAGGAAGGGAGCTCTGTAAACTCCGTCCGTACCATTTATCGAACTAAGGCTATTACGCTCATCTGCGAGAGTGGAAGGAGAAAATACGAACTCCAGAAGGAATAGAACCTCAAGGATACCTGAGTGAGCGGGGGCGAACGGGGGAGATCCGAAAACGGGCCAGCCCGGGACGGGCAGGGGAGGTAAGATCCCCAGCCCAACATGGCGCAAGCACGCGGCGCCCGAGAGACAAAGGGAAGAGACAGAGTCAGAACACGCTCCTAGAACTGTCTCTGGGGAAGAGGTATAGAACGCTTGGCTGAGCTTGGAGACAGAAACCCACTCCATAGATAACTGCTGGGTAGCCGGAATCGGGGTGGTGCAAGAGAAGGAATAGCCTCCAGCCCTACGCCATCTTGGCGGGGAATCAGAGGCATCTGTGGCTGTGAGAAGCTGCTGCGCTGGAGAGGTGCGCTCCCCAGCGGGAAGCGGCCGGAGCGGCGACTGCGCCAGGCGCGAGCGATTCAAACTTGGTTTTGGGAACAGGACCACAGACCGCATTTCCACGGCACACCTCGCCCCCTGCACGGACTGCGCGAAACCTGGGTCCCCACAGGGAAAAAATAGGGTGAACACCTATGCAACCCCCAACAAAGAGTCGGTGGTGGGTGGAGGCCCCGGGCGGGAGCTTAGACTGTAGGAGCTCCCAGCTCATTTCCAGCAACCCACAGCGTCTTGAGCAAAGCTATCTGAAACTAAGAGAGACTCGGTTTTTTGCTTTTTGTTTTTTTTCCTTTCCCCCATTGCAA
>NW_021859685.1:0-958 GCF_006229205.1 Suricata suricatta
ATACCATGCACACTTTCAGATTACAATGCTATGAAACTTGAAATCAACCACAGGAAAAAGTCTGGAAAACCTCCCAAAGTGTGGAAGTTAAAAAACACCCTATTGAAGAATGATTGGGCCAATCAGGCAATTAGAGAAGAAATTTTAAAAATATATGGGGACAAATGAAAATGAAAATACAACAATCCAAACTCTCTGGGACGCAGCAAAGGCAGTCCTAAGAGGAAAGTTCATTGCAATCCAGGCCTGTTTCAACAAACTAGAAAAAGCACAAACTCAAAATCTATCAGAGCACCTAAAGAAACTAGAAAGGGAGCAGCAAGAGCACCCCAAACCCAGCAGCAGAAGAGAAATAATAAAGATAGGTGCATAAATAAACAATATAGAATCCACAAAAAACAACTGAACAGGTCAATAAAACCAAGAGTTGGTTTTTTGAAAAAATAAACAAAATTGAAAACCTCTAGCTAGGCTTCTCAGAAAGAAAAGAGAGAACACCTAAATAGACAAAATCATGAAGGAAAATGGATTTATTACAAATGATCCCTCAGAAATACAGGCAATAATCAGAGATTACTATGAAAAATTATATGCCAACAAACTGGACAATCTAGAAGAAATGGACAAATTCCTAAATGCACATGCACTACCAAAATTCAAACAGGAAGAGATAGAAAACCTGAATAGACCCATAACCAGTGAGGAAACTGAATCAGTTATCAAAAATCTCCCAAGGAATAAGAGCCCAAGGCCGATGGCTTTCCAGGGGAATTCTACCAGACATTAAAAGCAGAGTTACCCCCAATCTTTCTCAAGTGATTCCAAAAAATAGAAATGAAAGGAAGACTTCCGGGCTCATCCTATGAAACAAGTATCATTTTGATTCCCAAACCAGACAGAGACCCAACAAAAAAAGAGAACTAGAGGCCAATATCCTTAATGAATACAGATGCAAAAA
>NW_021859686.1:0-1900 GCF_006229205.1 Suricata suricatta
TCCCCATACGATCCCCATTCGCTCTTTTTTCTAATCTTGATCAGATGCAGAGTGTTCAGCTGCATGACCTCTGAGAGTTCAGGGGACAGAAATTCACTGTATAGAAGGAGAAGGCTGATTTCAAACACATTTTGAAAATGTACATAGTCAAAAATTACCATCTATTGGGTCCTATCTATTGAAACTTGGGGCACTGCTTGTTAGAGCAGTGAGGATAGAAAAGAATAGTATCATTCTCAAGCATCCTCTGAACTTTAAACATCTTGGTGGTTTAACTGGGTGGGTTTAGATTTCTTTAAACTTCCAATTACTTGAAGGAAAAGGGAAGTCACTGATCTGTTTGAAGCAAAGGTATAATATGGTCCAATTGATGTTTTTAGAAGTATTACTCTGGCAACCGGATGGAAAACTAAAAAGGTTCAACAGTGGTGGGTAAGAGACCTGGAAAGAGGGGCCAAAGTAGGAGATCTGCTGGTTATGTCAGGGGGAGTAGTGGAGATGGAAAGCAATGGTGGGACCTACAGTGTGAGGTTAGAACTGATAAGATACATTAATGATTTTGGTCATTTCCATGGGCTAACTTCTTTAAGCCACAAACATAGCAAAATGAGACAGTTTTAAAATAGGTTTTGAACTCACAACTGTATGAACACGCCACCATACACCTATTTCAAATAAATATCTTCAAGGACCATTTCCTTATGTGTATAGAATAGCTCCCATATTGGCAAAGGAAACAATCATAAATAAACCTTTGGACCTATATCAAAATAAAAGGCTTCTGCACATCAAAGGAAATAATCAACAAAACTAAAAGATAACGTCCTGAATGGGAGAAGATATTTGCACATGACACATCCAATAAAGAATTAGTATCCAAAATGTATAAGGAACTTATGCAACTCAACACCCTCCCCCCAAATAATAATAATCCAACTAAAAATGGGCAGAAGTCATGAATAGACATTTTTCCAAAGAAGACATAGATGGCCAACAGACACAATATCACTTATCAGCAGGAAATGCAAATCAAAACCACAATGAAACATCAGCTCACACCTGTCAGAATGGCTGAAATTAACAACACAAGAAAAACAAGTGTTGGCAAGGGTGCAGAGAAAACGGAACCTGGTGCATTGTTGGTGGGAAAATAACTTGATACAGCCACTGTGAAAAATATGGAGGTGCTCCCCGAAATTAAAAATAAAGATACCATATGACACAAAAATTACACTACTGGGCAAATTATTTGCCCCCCCCCAATTAAAAATACTAATTCACAAAAATACCAACACTGTTATGTCTACTGCAGCATTATCTACAATAGCCAAGATCTGGAAGCTACCTAAGTGTCCACTGATGTAACCTTTCAAAAAGACAATATCTTCAACCAAACTTCAATTAGAAAAATAAGCAAAAAGAAAGAAGAATTTATAAAATGAATTTCAGAAAGAAATCAAAGCTATTAGTGTAGAATTTTAGCTACATATAATCCTAATTCTAACCTTCTATTTCCCCCAAATCAGAAAGGTGTTTTGAGGTTTTTGAGATAAGGCATATTGTCAGCTCTTATTGCCATAATAATGTAAATATTTATAAAAGGACACTGTAAATTATAAACTCTAGAAACATCATTTTACCACAAAGTTCCTCAATAAAATCTTTAAAGCATAAAATTTTCAAAGCCAGATGAGATTACATTTTTTTCAGTTTGAGACCAATTTTAAAATGTTATCAGTATTTCCACATATGGTAAAAGATATCTTCCATTATGGAAAGAATCAGAGTCATTTATTGTTAAAGCAAAGATATCATAATTGTTTATAATCAATATTACTTCCATGAATATTTGATTCACTAGATTATGAAATTTCATGAAAATGGTCATCTCAGAAAACTT
>NW_021859687.1:0-958 GCF_006229205.1 Suricata suricatta
ATCCCCTGGGGAAATCCCTAGCAGGGCTATTGCTGGGTCATAGGGGAGTTCTATCGATAGTTTTTTGAGGAGTCTCCACACTGTTTTCCAGAGCGGCTGCACCAGTTTACATTGCCACCAACAGTGCAGGAGGGTGCCTGTCTCTCTACACCCTCGCCAGCATCTATAGTCTTTTGATTTGTTCATTTTAGCAACTCCGACCGGTGTGAGGTGGTATCTCAGTGTGGTTTTGATTTGAATTTCCCTGATGATGAGTGACACTGAGCATCGTTTCATGTGCCTGTTGGCCATCTGGATGTCCTCTTTGGAGAAGTGTCTATTCAGGTCTTCTGCCCATTTCTTCACTGGATCATTCATTTTTCGTGTATGTAGTTTAGTGAGCTCCTTGTATATTTTGGATACTAGCCCTTTATCTGATATGCCATTTACCACTATCTTTTCCCATTCTGTTGGTTGCCGATTAGTTTTTTTGATTGTTTCCTTTGCCTTGCACTATCTCAAAATTCATATGGAACCACAAAAGACCCCAAGTAGCCAAAGTTATACTGAAGAAGAAAACCAAAACGGGAGGCATCACAATCCCAGACTTTAGCCTCCACTACAAAGCTGTCATCATCAAGACAGTATGGTACTGGCACAAAGATAGACACATAGACCAATGGAACAGAACAGAGAACCCAGAACTGGACCTACAAGTATATGGCCAATTAATCTTTAACAAAGCAGGAAAGAGTGTCCAACGGAAAAAAGACAGACTCCTCAACAGGTGGTGTTGGGAGAGCTGGACAGCAACATGTAGAAAAATGAAATTAGACCACTTTCTGACACCATTCACAAAAATAAACTCAAAATGGATAAAGGATCTGAATGTGAGACAGGAAACCATAAAAACCCTTGAGGAAAAAGCAGGAAATAGCCTCCTAGACCTCAATCGCAGCAATTTCTTCCTCGACACATC
>NW_021859688.1:0-958 GCF_006229205.1 Suricata suricatta
CAGAGTCTCCGGTGCTGGGACCTGCTCCACATGAAGAGCAGCCTGCCCCCAGGACTGTCCACCCAGGGTAAGGCCTTCCTTACCTTCACGAGCGGCATTCCTGCCCGCGCCCAGGGCCACCAGCCTCCAGCAGAAATCACTGCGGACACAGTGCCTATGTGCGCCAAGTCAGCTGTGAGCATGCTCACGGTTTTGTCCGTGCAGCAGCCCCACGGGGTTTGCACTGCCGCTTGCCCCAAGTGCAGAGGCAAGACCTAGACGGGAGGCCTTGGCGGCCTCTTAGGTAGCAGAGCTAGGATTTAAATCCGAGCAGTCTGACATGTGTGTGTACTCCTAACCAGGTGACACTGCCTGTCAAGTTGCAAACCAGTCATGTATCACCATTCAGTAGGGTACTTGAGTAGTTAAAAGCTAGGCTGTGGGGTTAAACTCTTCTCAGCCCTACCTCTTCCCTGCTGTGTAATCTCCATGTGCCTCAGTTCCTACTCAGTGGACTAAGCACAATCGTAGTACCTTACAGAGTTGCTGCAAAGGCTTGGTCCCCTTACGCAAACAGGGCACTGAACGATGCACAGCATACTGTAAGCGCTGTGCGTCTCTGGTGTGACTGTGATCTTTTTGTCTGCACATGTGCAGTCTCTTTCAGTCCTTGCCATAAGGGTAGCGATTAAGACCCATTTTATCGATGAAAAAACTGAAACTCAGGAAAGTTGTTCATCACTAGATTCCCTCAACTAGCACTTGCTGGGTTGCTACTGGCCCCCAGAGCTCAGCTGGGAGAGAGGCCCAAGCTGTCTAGCTCCAAGGATCCCATTGGTAGAAGCAAAGAGCCAGAATCAAAGGATAAATAGGTGGAAGAAGTGTATTGATGGGAAATGGACCTGGGTGCCATCAGCAAAGCAGGAAGAGGCCATTTTTGGGCCTTTGAGTTTCAGGCCTTAGTCTTCAGTAAGCAGGG
>NW_021859689.1:0-958 GCF_006229205.1 Suricata suricatta
TTTTGTCAGTGTGTGCTAGTAAATTTGGGATAATAAATTTATTCAGAAAATATTCTCTGGACATTGATAATATATGTGGATCTGTGCTAGATGTCACTGCTATCACAGTAAGAAAAATAATCCCAATGAATATATTCTCCCACTAAACATTTTTTAAGTAGTTTATTGTCAAATTAGTTTCCATACAACACCCAGTGCTCTTCCCCATGGTGCCCTCCTCCATCACCACCACCTCTTTTCCCCCGACCCCTATCTCCTTCAACCTTCAGTTTATTTTCAGTATTCAATAGTCTCTCAAGTATTGCATCGCTGTCTCTCCCCAACTCTCTTTCCCTCTTTCCCTCCCCCTGCTCCTCCATTAGGTTTCTCCTGTTCTCCTGTTAGACCTATGAGTGCAAACATATGGTATCTGTCCTCTGCCTGACTTATTTTGCTTAGCATGACACCCTCAGGTCCATACACTTTCCTACAAATGGCCATATTTTATTCTTTCTAATTGCCATGTAATACTCCATTGTATATATATACCACATCTTCTTGATCAGGTGATGGACATTTAGGCTTTTTCCATGTTTTGGCTATTGTTCACATTGCTGCTATGAACATTGGGGTACATGTGCTCCTATCCATCAGCACTTCTGTATCCCCTGAGCAAATCCCTAGCACTGCTATTGCTGGCTCATGGGAGAGTTCTATGGATAGTTTTTTGAGGAACCTCCACACTGTTTTCCAGAGCGGCTTCACCAGTTTACATTCCCACCAACAGTGTAGGAGGGTGCCCATCTCTCCACACCCTCACCAGCATCCATAGTCTCTTGATTTGTTCATGTTAGCCACTCTGACTGGCATGATGTGGTATCTCAGTGTGGCTTTGATTTGTGGCCCTGATGATGAGTGATGTTGAGCATCGTTTCATGTGCCTGTAGGCCATCTGGATGTCCTCTTTGGAGAACTGTCC
>NW_021859690.1:0-958 GCF_006229205.1 Suricata suricatta
ATTCTTGTTACATTTTATTAACCCCCCAAAGCACAGTTAAATTGGTTGTTATTGGTATTTTCAATTATTTCCCCCTGTTAAGCCAGGATACGCACCAAACAGGGACCCGGCAGTAATGTGCTCTGCAGCACCACGGGGTTGCATGGTGGCCGCGCAGGATGGCGTCAGAAAGTCCTGGGGAAGCTCCCCTTGGGGTTAGTCATATGTCGTCCTGTGTGACTGGTTCCCGGGTGTCCCTGAGTTTATCGGGTGAGAAGTGGGCGTTGCCAGACATCAGTGTCACAGTACTTCGGCCGGTCTCAGCTGGTATGATCTGGAGGATTGGCAACAACTACGAGGCTTCTGTGCCCTTTTTCTCCTGGACGGAGAAGTGTCCGCCCACCCTGTGCTGCCGGTGACGCTTGCACGTGGTGGCCAACGAGGCTAACGGTGATGGCATCTTGTAGTGCGCATTTTTATCCTTGGTACATCACATGCATGCGGCGCTTACAACCACCATGTGAAGGGGAGTCTGTCTTGGATCCTCAGGCACGCAAGAACTTTCCAAGGAGAGGACGCTGGGTTCCTTCCTCCTCACGCCCAGGGAATCCAGAACAGGGCTGGGACCACAGCGCAATGCAAACGAACACAGATTCCAGCTCTCTCACAATCCTGGGCCTCCGCTGTAGAGTCAGACCAGCTCTCACGTTACACTGACCTGACATTTGGTGCTTGGTGCTTGGCCTGTGTTCCTGCATCGGAGTTTTGGAACAGCTCAGCCTAGTAGTATGCACCGTCTCTAAGGGTCTCAGGGATGTGCAGGCCCAGAGCACTTGAGTGACTTGCCCCAGGCCACACAGCAGCAGAACTGAGGCTCCTGCCCGCCCTCCACTTCCCCGATTCAGCTGTTGCCTTTGATTGGGGTGCTTCCTGCGTGTGGGGTTTCGGTGTGACATGCAGACTCCGAGGACAGCGTCAC
>NW_021859691.1:0-958 GCF_006229205.1 Suricata suricatta
CTCCTCTCTGATAGAACAGGCCTCCATCCTTGTGACACGTACTCCCAAATTGGCTATGGAACTCAGTAGCCTCCATAGTGAATCTAAGACATCACGATTTCTGTACTTTTCTAGAAGCCTAAATGGCAGTGCTTGTCCACTTCAGGTGGCAGACATGATGTTAACCCTTGCTAAGAGTGTCTCTGATGGAATCAAAGCACCCAGGCGACCCTGCCCAGTGTTTATTCCCAATGAGCACTGAGCTGGAAGACCCCTTCTTCTGTGAATAGAATCCTTTTCTGTCTTCCCTGTGCTTTGGAATGGACCAAAGTCTTGGTGTTTCTGTTTCTTTGCTTGCCGTGCTTGTTGTGAATTTGTCCTTCGTGGTGAGGAAAAAATAACAGCTGTTCTCTGTGTGTTGTGTGTTCCCACAGCAACCACTCAGGCCGATGCCCACTGAGAGGGCGTCTGTCCTGGAGCTGCACCCGGGTGAGCCGCCTAGCAGAAACCATGACAGGACCCAGCTGTCCCTGTTGGGTTCTCCTGTAAGGAGACTTGAGGCCAGTACCTTCACACCTGCTGGACAATGTGTTGCCCAGGAAGTGGGGACCCCTGAGCTGCCTGCTCTGGCATGCCAACGCTCTGCCTGGGATCCCGAACTCATTGTCTAGCTGAGTGAAAACTGACCCCAAAGAGCCTACAATGAAGGTCCCCAGGCCGTCTCCAAGGCACATAGCATTGGCCACGCAGAGGCACCAGTCACTTATCCTGAGGTTAACTCCCCTCCTCCTCCAACCTGATTGGCTCTGAATGCCCAGCCCCACATCCTCCCACGAGGCAAGAGATGGGCCCGGATCCCCGACGAGATGTGCCAGACCCCTCGAAAGAAACTGTGCTGGAGCCCATTCCAGCAACCCCAGTGGAGCACAGGAAGCACCAACGTGGGGCTTGGCCAGAGTCTATTTCGTCCACCAATGGG
>NW_021859692.1:0-958 GCF_006229205.1 Suricata suricatta
ATGGGATTAATAATATCAGTTCTCTCCTCCAGGACACAAGGGCTAAATATGACCAAGACCTGGCCAATTACATTGTCTCAGCCTCCGGCCAAAATAAATGTTCTTAGAGTATGAATATAACCGTGTGATCTTCCCAACCTTTTAAACCACGGCTCTCAAAACGTAAAAAGAAAAACTTTAAAAAAATGTCTTCCAAGGGTGCAGGGGTGTCTCAGTTGGTTAAACCTCTGACTTCAGCTCAGGTTATAGTCTCGCAGTTTATGGGTTCGTGTCCCATGTCGGGCTCTGTGCTGACAGCTCAGAGCCTGGAGTCTGCTTTGGATTCTCTGTCTCTCTCTCTCCCCTCCCCTGATCATGCTCTATCTGTCTCTCTCTCTCTCCCCTCCCCTGATCATGCTCTGTCTCTCAAAAATTAAGAAACATTTTTTAAAAAAGGGAAAACTGGATTTTTTGTTTGCTAATCCATTTGTATCTTTTATTTATTTTTTTTAGGTTTCACATATAAGTGAACTCATATTGCAATTATCTTACTCTGTCAGACTTATTTCCTCTAGTATGTTGTTGCAAATGGCAAGATTTCATTCCTTTTATTACAGAGCAATATTTTATTGTATTCATATGTATGTGTATATACACATATCTATACACCACCTCTTCAAACCACATCTTCTTTATCCATCCATGTATTGATGGGTAGTTGGGTGCCTTCTACATTTTGGCTATTGTAAACAGTGCTGCAATAAACATAGGAGTGTCTACATCATTTCAAATTAGTGTTTGCATTTTCTTTGATTAAATACTCAGTAGTAGGATTATTAGATCATATGATAATTCAATTTTTAATATTTTGAGAATTTCCATACTACTTTTCATAGTATTTGCATCAGTTTATATACCCACCAACAGTGCACAAGGATTCCCTGATCTCCACATGCTCGCTGACACTTGTTATTTTTTT
>NW_021859693.1:0-958 GCF_006229205.1 Suricata suricatta
CAGTATATATAAGAAAAACATTAATATCAAAAGCTATAAAAGAAAGAAACTAACATGGGTACCTGGGTAGCTCTGTTAGTTGCGCATCTGACTTGATTTCGGCTGAGGTCATGATCCCTGGGTCATGGGATCCAGTGCTGCACTGAGCTCCATGCTGAGTATGGAGTCTTGGAGTCTGCTTAAGAGAGTTTCTCTCTCTTTCTCTCTCTCTCTCTCTCTCACTCACTCACTCGCTCTCCCTCTCCCTCTCTCCCCCCTCTCTCTGTCTCTGTCTCTCTCTGTCTTTGCCCTTCTCTCTGCTCATGCTCTCTTTCTCAAAAATAAAAAAGAAAATAAAAAAGAAACTAACATAAATTGACTCAACTATTGGATGATCCTACTCATAAATACAACTGGAAAAATAAAAAACAACATATGATCCAATGAATCCAAACATGGCTTTTAAAGAACATGTCACATCCACAGTTTATCCTATCAATATTTCAAGGTTAATTGAACCACTTTTGATATAATTGGGCAACTTATTCTTCATTTGCCCTTCAGAAACTGTTCTGCCTTTCCCCCTGTCCTAGGGCTAGAAAGTGGACTTCTATTGATTGCTTGACTCTGTCACCTTGCACTCTGGCTTCTGTTCATTTGGCTAATGTAATAAACTGACAGGAGAACCAAATACACTTATTTCCCTGATTCTTTCCTCTAGGGCTGCAAATTTAGCAGGCTCCATTCCTCTTTCAATGGCCACAGCTTGTAGCAAAGGGTCTATTTCCCAGACTTGAATTTTTGCTAGGTTCCTGTAACAGCATTAATTTGCCTTCTCTTTACGGGTGGTTATGGGGTTCCTTTGTTTCTAGTCCCTAGGGGCCTCTCTGATCTTGGTTTGCTCCTTTAGTCTAAACCACAAACCTATGTATTGAATAGTTCTTTATTTTCAATGATCTAGTAAAGTTATTAAATATTA
>NW_021859694.1:0-958 GCF_006229205.1 Suricata suricatta
AGGTTATACTTCATAGTTGTTACAGTACAGAAGCCTAGAATTAGTACCTAAATTCTGCCCAAAGGACTTTTACTAAAAAAAAATAAAGTCGACATAATGGAAAGAACTCTAGTCTAAAACTTTATACCCCAAATATGTTCTATATAACCTAATCCATGAAGAAAGATCTAGTTTGGGTAAGGATATATTAACTATTTAAAGTCTAGTGTCGCTTTTTTCTGTAAGATCTGCTGTAGTACCTTCTTTTACATCACATGGTATTTCTAAAATACAATGTATAACAAGATACAGGGACAAAAGCCTGTGTACTGTGCTTGGACCTTACCCTAAGTTAGTGCTTCTTCTTCCCTTGTGGCTTTTTCCTCCTTAAATCAAGTGACGTACTGAGGCCAACTGATGTGACTTCAAAGAACCAATTTTTAAAGTTTTAGGAATTATGTGAGCAAGTTATTAAACCATTGGCATTTTTAGCTGATTATCAAAAGAATATTTATATTATGATAATTAGTGTATGCTACACATTTGGGTTTTTGTCCCCAGGAAACCAATTGTTAAATATTTATTAGTACAACATTGCTTGAATCCTTTGTGACGATGCCTTGATAACATGATGAAATTACATTATGATGTCTACTCCACAAAGCAACCTCCAGATAAATCATCCCCTGGTATGCTTTATCTTGGTATTTGTATCTATCTTTATAGTTTTCTTGGACCTACGATAGATCAATTAATATTTTATATTAAAGAATAAATAGTCATTTTTGGTTACACCATAATATAATCTATGTCTTGTACTACAACAACCAAAAAATACCGTACTTTTTCTAATGAAGGTACGGGATCCCAATTTTGGATTCATTAAAACTTGAGAAGATAAAAATCTCAGGGTATTAATACATGCCTTACAGTTTCGATGGTGATATGTATCAAAGTAAGATTGGAAATATAATTATGC
>NW_021859695.1:0-958 GCF_006229205.1 Suricata suricatta
ACTACTTTTCCTCCTTCGCCTCCCCCATGGTTCTCTGCCAGGTCTCTCCTGTTAGACCTGTGAGTGCAAACATACGGTATCTGTCCTTCTCTGCCTGACTTATTTCGCTTAGCATGACACCCTCAAGGTCTGTCCACTTTCCTACAAATGGCCAGATTTCATTCTTCCTCATTGCCATATAGTACTCCATTGTATATATATACCACTCATCAGGTGATGGACATTTGGGCTCTTCCCATGACTTGGCTGCTGTTGACAGTGCTGCTATGAACATGGAGGCAGGTTTAGAGGGGCCACCAGACAGGGCCTGTGGGTCAGAGGACAGGACCGGGTGGGGATGAAAGGGCTGGAAAGCGGCTGGCGTTTCCCGTGTGTGTGTGTGCGTGCACGTGTGTGTGTCTGTCTGTGTGTGCACATATGCGTGTGTTGGAGAGCTCCCTCCGCTGGGTTTGCTGTGTCTTGTCAGACGCCCACGGCCCTGCCCAGGGTGAGACCGTGACTTGTGACTCCATCGTGTGGCTCTCGGCTTCAGGAGCTGTACCACAGCACCATGGAAGTGTTCCAGAAGCTTGTGGACGTCCTGTTCCTTCAGACGCTCCCGGGCATGACCGGCCTGTCCCAGGCAGAGTGTGAGAGCCTGAGGCAGGAGGTCCAGGAGAACACTGCCTGGCAGCTGGGGAAGTCTGATCGCTTCCGGAAGCAGCAGTGGGAACTTTTCCAAGATCTCCTGGAGCAGGACAAGCAGGTGGGTATTTTGCAATACTAGGTCTGGGGTCTGCAGTTTTTTGCACTTAGGAAGAAGAGCAAGAGAGTAGTGCCTGTGCTGGGCACGCTGCCAGGTTGTGCTTGCCAGCCCTGGGCCACCAGGGTGGGCCAGAGAAGAGAGTGGACGCTGGGAGGTGAGTGGATAATGTCTTCTGATCCATCAGGAAGGGACAGCAATGTCTGTGCATCAGGA
>NW_021859696.1:0-958 GCF_006229205.1 Suricata suricatta
TGTACTTTTAATTTTATTTCATTTGCTCAAATATTGCCTCTCACCATTGCTGTGAATAGTGAGCAAGACTTCCTCAGGTATATTACTGTAAGCTATTTATACAATGGATTACTTTTTATAGTAGTCATTGACCCAAAATATGGTGGATGCTTGTCTAATTTTAGTGCGCTTCTTTCACTAGCATCCTTGGTATGACTCCTTTTTTGAAAATAAATGATGACATACATAGGGGTGCCGGGGTGACCAAGTCAGCTAAGTGTTTGGCTTCGGCTCAGGTCATGATCTCACAGTTTGTGGGTTTGACCCCGCATCAGGCTCTGTGCTGACAGGTAGCTCATCGCTTGGAGCCGGCTTCAGAGTCTGTGTCTTCCTCTGTCTCTGAGCTTTCCCTGCTTGCACTGTCTCTCTCTGTCTCTCAAAAAAAATTTACTAAAAAATAATTTTAAAAAATGATGACATACGTATGTTAATGAATATAAATTTACAGTTGTTCTAAAATTTTACTGTAATTTTTTGCATATTTGATACTACATTTTATTCCCCAAAATAGGCCATATATTTATATTTAACATATGAATTTATTATGCAATAGTTATTATCAAAACAACCTAAATTAAAAATTAGCTTGTGATTATAATTTATGATATAATAATCCTCATTTTCCCAAAATTTATATTATTTGTACAGTTGTCTAGAATATAATCTGGATCATACAGTGTTCTTAAAGCCTATTAATTTTTTCTGAGTTACTGATTTATTACTTCTTTTTTATTATAGTTTATTGTCAAATTGGTTTCCATATAACACCCAGTGCTTCTCCCCACAAGTGCCCCCCATCATGACCATCACCCCCCTCCTTCCCTCTCCCTCCTCCTTCAGTCCACTGTTCTTTTCAGTATTCAATATTCTCTCATAATTTGTGTCCCTCACTCTCCCCAGTTCTCTTCACCCCTTCCCC
>NW_021859697.1:0-1900 GCF_006229205.1 Suricata suricatta
TCTCATGGTACCTGCAAATCACTGTCGTGTAAAATTTTCTGAGGAAACCCGCTTAATACCAGGCTACTCTAGGACCTTGTTAGCGGGACACTGGGTGAGGGTGAAGACGGGGTCCCTACTAGGAAACGCCACCCAAGCCAACGTAGTTTTAAGTCATAATCCAGCAAAGGGGTGAGAACACTGGACGGAGAGCTGAAAGTGTGGGTTCAAGTCCCCGGCCTGCCACCCACGGGGGTGGGGGGGGCACCTTCTCCCGTTTCTGTCCGTTTTCACACCGCAGGCCATCATGGGGACCAGGAAGTGGAGTGGGGTCTCGCTTACTGGAGGGACTTTGACACGCGTCACCCAGCAGCACATGGGAAAAACCAGTCCCGACGGCCACGGCTGTGCATCCCATCATGCCCCTCGGCCTGTCCTAGCTCCGCTGGTGACCTTCACCGTGGCAGAGCTCCCTCTTCATCCTTCCTCGCCAGGACTCCTATTCCCCAGCTTCTGTGCGGCACACGGGGAGGCCCGGGCCACTGTCCTGAGGGACACGGGCAGTCTCCACGCTCCACAAATCACCAACATCCTTGCCAGGGATCTGAGGCCTCTCACCTGGACAGAGTTCACCTTTTCAGAACGTTCCGCTGACTTAGCAGACATAAGTCAAAGAAACGAGTTTGCAGGCAGCCCCAAACTCAGACGCCTATAATAAATTACAGGTGTGGCCGGCGGAGTGTCACCTGCAGCTGACGTGGCCTCTGAGCCCCAATGAAAGATCGCAAAGCCGTATAGCTGTGTAACTGGCACTGTGGACTGAGGAGAGGCGGTTTTGGCCGAGGTCAAAGAGGGGACCGAAGAGAGGCTGCCATCTGAGAGGGGAGTTTGGGGAACAGGATCGGTGTGGACTCGTCCGGTGCCCACATATGAAAGACGAGCTAGTGGAGGTGCGCGGGGCTTCGCGACTTTCCCCGGGATGCCCTCTCCTGGGACGAGGCAGGAAACATGGTCAGTGCACAGTTTTCCCCCCACACGGGAACTTATTCGTGTAGTTCGAATATGAATGCAATGTACTGATAGGATATTAACGTGTAACGTCTGCACATTTTAACAAGAAAAGTAGGGACAGTGACCGACATCTGCTGTGACGGCTGCTGCCTACAAATCCACACGCCCACCACCATCAGCGCATCTCTTGTGCAGCAAAGGTCTGGGTGTGACACGGCGTGCCCGGCGTCTGTGAAAGCAACGCGGTGCGTGTCGGTTATGGTTGTGGTTGTGACTTCGCAAAATAGTGTTTTCCCACCGAGCAGAGCATGCGCCCTCACGTTCGGCTCCCCTGTAACCCCTTCCCGGGGAATGAATACCAGTGGGATTATACTCGGGGCTGAACTGGGCAGAAAACACAGGGATTGTGTCTGCTTCCTGATTACAATCTCACTGAGTTCGGGGCTGTGTCCCCTACATTTAGTCTGGTCCCCGGAAAGGATCACTTTTGTCGCAGGGTCTGCCGTCCTACCCCTGCATGTGGCAGCTTCAAGAGGACCTGCCACCACCTCCAAATGTGTGCCAGTCAGTGCGAGTGTGGCTGTGTGGAGGGAGAGGCTCCCTACTGGGAACGCAGGCACGGTTTGGTTCCTCGCTGTCCTGGGAACACTGTTTGCCTTTGTGCCATTGGATCCTTGTGGAAACGCTTCGAGATGAACAGTGGCCAGGAACCCCGTGGACGGGGGAAGAACATGCCACCAGCCAGCTACCCGACCTGGGGGGTGTCCTGGCTCGTGTATGGGGTGACAGCCTAGGAGGTCAGTAGGACTAACCTGTGGTATTTTTTTCTTTTCAACTGTTTTAATTTTCAGTGACCAATATAGTTATCTCAGGAATGAAATTGTGAAATGGAAGGAAACCAACATTTCTT
>NW_021859698.1:0-958 GCF_006229205.1 Suricata suricatta
CAGAGTATGAGTGGGGGAGGGGCAGAGAGAGTGAGGGAGACACAGAATCCAAAGTAGGCTACAGGTTCTGAGCTGTCAGCACAGAGCCTGACACAGGGATTGAACTCATAAACTGTGAGATCATGAGCTGAGCCAAAGTCAGACACTTAAGCAACTGAGCCACCCAGGTGCCCCTCACACCTAAGCTTTTTTTTTTTTTTTATAGCCTATTTATTTTGAGAGAGAGAAAGCAGAGAATGAGGGAGAATCCTAAGCAGGATACACATTGTCAGCAAAGAGCCTGACATGGGATTCAATCTCACAAACTGTGAGATCATTACCTGAACTGAGATCAAGAGTTGGACATTTAACCAGAGGAGCCACCCAGGCACTCCTAGATGAGGCTTTTTAAAGAGCAGAAGAGTTGTGTCCTAAAAAGACTTTGGAGAGTGTCTTCATTTCTCATTTCTGGGGCTGATTTCTTTTAATGCTCCATGTGGTTTCTGAGGAGAACTTCTGGGAGGTTAAAATGAAGCCTAAGGAATGGGGCAACAAGGAACAGGTCAGCCCTTAGATGTTCTAGCCTGAGTGTTTCAATTAATGTTATGACCTAGAGAGAATCAGAGGCTGGGCTGGCCTCCTTCATTTTGATTTAGAAAGAATTGGCCCAATGTTCACCTCTGAAAAAGACTTAGTCTCAGCAGGAGCTAGATGTGTCTTGATTTACTCACTCTCCCTTACATACATTAGGAAGCTGCATATCCAATTCTACCAAACTGTCTTATAAAATAAGGACATAGTGGCAACATCAAAGCATACTTTTTCAAAATAACGGATTATGTAGTTCTATAGCTGGATTCATGTCCTCCACAAAGCCACATGCCCACATGTAAGAAATAAGTCCTCACATTTTAAAATGATGAGTGGATCCAGAAGATGTGGTGTGTGTGTGTGCTGTGTATATATATATATATATATA
>NW_021859699.1:0-958 GCF_006229205.1 Suricata suricatta
GGAAGGAAGGAGAAAAAATTTTTTTTGAGAGAGAGACAGAGAGAGACAGTACAAGCAGGGGAGGGTCAGAGAGAGAGAGGGAGGCACAGAATCTGAAGCAGGCTCCAGGCTCTGAGCTAGCAGTTAGCACAGAGCCTGATGCAGGGCTCGAACCCACAAACCGTGAGATCATGACCTGAGCCGAAGCCGGCCGCTCAGCCGACTGAGCCACCCAGGTGCCCCAAAAGAAGAAATCTTAAAAGCAGAGAAAAACCATACTTATCCAAAGGGGAAAACAAAGTTGAATGACAGCAGTTTCTCATCAGAAGAATGGTTAACCCAGAACCCCATGCCCAGCAAAGATATCCTTCACAGAAGAGGGGAATCTAAACATTCTCAGAGGAAGGTATACCGTTTGTTGTTCATGGAACTACCCTAAAAAATGGCTAAAAGAAGTTCTTGAAACAGGAGATGATAAAGAAGAAATGTTGGGACATCAGGAACAAAGAAAAGGCAAAAGAGTAAAATACTAATAAATATAACAGACGTGACATCCCCTCTTGAGCTGTCCAATGTGTGTTTGATGGCTGAAGCAAAAACGACAGTGATTCCCATTGTATGTAGAGGAAACATCTAAGACAATGGTGTTATAAATGGGAAGAAGAAAAGGGATTTAGAGAGAGTTTCTATGCTTGATTCAAACTGGGAAAGCAGCCGCACCAATAGACTGTAGTAAGTTATGAGTGTATATGTAATAACCCAGAACAACCATTTAAAAATCTGTACAAACAGATAAATTCAGAAATACTATAAATAAATATAAATGGAATTCTAAGAATGTCCAAGTAACCAACAGAAAGGCAAGAAAAAGAAAACAGATGAAAAACAGTGAACACACTGAAAACAATGGCAGGTAAGACCTAACATATCAATAATTACATTAAAGATAAATGATCTAAATACAACAATTTAAAGACAG
>NW_021859700.1:0-958 GCF_006229205.1 Suricata suricatta
GTGGTCTCTAAGGCAGACCTGTGCTTTCAGCTCTGCCTTGTTCTGGTCAGAAAATTACTCAACTTTCCTGTACCTCAGTTTCGTCATCTATGTAATGGAGATGATGATGATGATATTATCTACAACAGCAAGCTGTGATGAAGATAAAGTAAACAGGCAGAAAGCGTTTGCTACACCTCTACACTTAGTAGGTACTGTAATAAGGGTTAGCCATTATTATTCCCTTTTTTTTTTTCAGCAGAGAGAAGTAACCACTGTCCACTAGTATCTCTGAATCCTTTTCCTGTAATGTATATAAGATATTTAAATATTTGGAACAAGAGGATAAGGAAAAAAGAAACATGTAATGTTTGTAAAATGGCTGTAAGAAGTCTCTCCCTGCCCAGAAAGTTTGTTTTATAAGGTAGTGTTTTTTTCAAAGAGGACATGGTCTCAAACAGGGAAAGACGATTGGTATTGCATCTGCTCTAGAAGAAAGGGGTATGTGGGGATGGCCCTGGGGTCTACCGCTTCTGACCCAGGTCAGGTCATGAAAGGCTCAGAAAATCACCACCACCCCGCCCCTCACCCTTGCCCAGGCATGGCTCTGATCTATGGGGGAAATTCTATTTGTCTTTCTCTTTGTCCAACTGAAGTGAATCAGCTCACAAGCCCTGGACTGCTCAGGTGTGCAAAGCAATATTCCCTTGGCAGAGAGCGCAGGGAATGTCTGAATGTTGTTCAGCTCTGTCTTGAGTAGGAAATAAAGGGACAAAACCTTCTTTCGCCTAGGCTTTGAAACATGCATCTCCTGGTATCTGAGACTTCTATCTCATCGTGAATACTCTACGCGAGACCTACGTCAAAGCAAGGGGGTGAGCTCTAAATTTTGGCAGATCTGAAACAGGGCCAACTCTGATAGGGAGAACTGAACATGAACTTCCTGGAGTTAATTTAGGCAAGGAGTATCAAATTCCTT
>NW_021859701.1:0-958 GCF_006229205.1 Suricata suricatta
AATTAGACTTATTTGAAGGAAATTTTTATGTAGGCTATCCAGGGAAATCAGAGAAGAACCAAGATTTCTAGAATAATTCATGGTAGTTCAGACTGGGACTCTTGTTCATCTCCTCAAATCCATTATTAGCTTTTTCTCTATGCTTAAGTTTTTACTATAGTCACACAAGTCAGAAGCTGGAGGCCAAAGCACACTTTAGAGGAGAAATTATACACAGGGAATTGTTACCATGGGCACAATACTGAGCATGAGTCAAATACCACTATAGCTTCTTCCTCTGAGTTACTTATTTTATACTGTCATTTTGTGCATGTGTATATGTATCTTCAATTCTTTTGTCCTTATTTTCTAATAAAGTAATGTGTCTGACACTGTCCATCAGTTAACTCATTCATATTCTCAAGCTCCTTCTCTCATGTCACCTTAACTTTAGAGAGTGGGAAATCTCAACAATCATTTTTAAATCATCCTTTGTAGCTGGGGTGGTATTCATGAGATGCAGCAATGAACAATGATATGATCAGTGAGACATAAGCAGAAGCCTGCTGAAGACTTCTGGGAAGGCTTGTGACTTTCCTAGTAAAAGGGATAGATGGGTAGCATGACTTCTTTTCCTCTTCCCTATTAATTTCTATCTTGAATTTGAAAATCATGCCTTGAGCTAAGGCATTCATCTTGGGACTATGAGGCAATTATCATTTGGGAAAGGCCAAAATAAAATGCAGAAACACTTATGACTCTGATATTACTGAGCTAACAAACAACAGATACCAAACACTGATCTTAATATGTAAAAAAAAAATTAACTTCTATTTAAGACTTTTAGTGCAATCGTGAATGGGATCAGTTTCTTGATTTCTCTTTTGGCTGCTTCATTTTTGGTGTATAGGAATGCAACTGATTTCTGTACGTTGATTTTGTACCCTGCGACTTTACTGAATTCATTGATCAGTTCTAG
>NW_021859702.1:0-958 GCF_006229205.1 Suricata suricatta
GATGTAAGCAAGGGCAAAGCAATGAATCAGACAGAATGTCTCTTCCTCAGGTTGCTGGCTTTGCACTGAAGGGAGCTACTGCCTACATGGTACCGGGTGATCGAGCCTCTCCTGGAGCCCAGAGAATAGACAGAGAAGATGCAGCGAAGCCAGAGCCAGGGAGACACCAGCCGTCGGCACACCACTGGCGAGGATCCAGGCGGGAGAAAGGCAGGAGTGCCATACACACTCAGGGCAAGCTGACAGATTAAAGGACATTCTTTTCCATCATGGGCCATGAAAAAGAAGCTTCTTAATTATTTTACAAATAATTGCTTGGTGCTTATTTAGGCTTTCCCTACAGTCACTCATTTCATCCTGTGACAAATTATCCTTATCTTCTGATAAGGAAACTGAGGCATACAGAGAATAAATAGTTTGCCCAAGATATTAACAGCTCCTAAGTGGGAAACCTAGAATTTAGACCCAGTGAGGGGGCTCTAAAGCTCCACACTCTTAGCTATATCAGATGCCATCTCTTAGGGCACAGTAACAGAGACAGGGTAGGAGTACAGGTCTGAAGACTCAGGTTCAAGTTCCAGGGCCACCTCCTACTAGCAGCTCTAAGAGACCAAAGTACATGTAATCTAAGGCTCAGGTTGCTAAAGCAGGTGACATCCAGATATCAGCTCCTTATCCTCCCCCTGCAACCCGTGGCCCATGCCCACCTGTGGCTCAGCTCACCTCTGAGCTCCCTCCCCATCCCACCCAGCTTCTCCTGAATTTGAATCTGCACTTTGACTCACTATCTAAGAGATTTTTACTCACACTAAAGTGTGATAATTATTCCCTGAGAGAAGCTTTTGATACAAGAACATCAGAACGAAAAATACTGCTTTTTCTGAACATTTTGTACAGGACACAGAGGAGGGAAGGGAAATGCATTGCATAGTGCAGAAGATAATACTTAAAAGTTCCC
>NW_021859703.1:0-958 GCF_006229205.1 Suricata suricatta
AATTATCTCTCTATTTTTAATAGGAAAAATTACAAAATAATTGTCAAATGAAGAGCTGATTGAAGAATGCACAGCCCCAAATGTACCATTCACGCATTATGGAGAGGTTGCTCTTTGGATCTTGTGATTTTGCAACATGTCAACTTTTCAAAATTTGTAATTAGTTGTAACTTATCTTCTCATTCTAAATATATTTTTAAATCCATACCTAGTTTTTCTGTCTTTACCAATCTTTTGGGTAATGTCCATAATCTGACAATAGACATCATCTCCTACTTCTGATTTTTGAGTAATATCTGTTTGGTTAGGCTTATAGTCAATAAATGTTAATTGAGTGAATAAAATAATAAATGATGGCAATCTGTATGGTTAAATGGATAAAACAAAAGGGTGACTAGTCTTGATTTTGGTGGATAGGTAGAATGTGAAACAGTGATGGGGTAGTGGCATTAGCAGAAATGTAGACATAGGAAGACTGTGGAGATATCGGAGGATAACAAACAGTTAAGATAGGTTCAAAAATTTTTTAACTATGAGACATAATGGGTATGTCAACTTACTGTGGTAATCATTTTTCAATACACACCTGTATAAAATCACTATATGTACATCTTAAACTTATACAGTATTACATGTCAATTATATCTCAATAAACCTGGAAAAAAAGATTGGCTCAAGGGAAAGACTTGTGTTGAATAAGGGGTGAAAAAATAGGAAGGGAAGTTTTAGGCTGCATTAAAGGACACGACTCTAGAATGTCAGACCAAGGGAATTTTACTGTATTACACAGTCATGAGAGAGTGTGTTGCACATCTGTTGCCTTTGCCCATCCCCTCATCTTGTAATAGTATCTTATTTTCTAAAGGAACCACGCTTTCCCCATTTTGAATCTATGGAGGTTGGGTAGATTGACATCACCTTGGACTCTAAGGTTGCTGTCAGTGTTAGGACTTCCGTC
>NW_021859704.1:0-958 GCF_006229205.1 Suricata suricatta
ACCCTATGACCCAGCAATTGTACTACTAGGAATTTACCCAAAGGATACAGGATCATTGATTTAAAGGGGCACATGCGCCTTAATGTTTATAGCAATGCTATTAACAATAGCCAAATTATGGAAAGAACCCAAATGTCCATCAACTGACGGATGGATAAAGATGATGTGGCATATATGTACACAAAGGAATACTACTCAGTGATGAAAAAAATGAAATCTTGCCATTTGCAACAATGTGGATAGAAGTAGAGTGTATTATGGTAAGTCAGTCATTCAAAGAAAGACATATCATATGATCTCACTCATATATGGATCTGAGAAACTCAACAGATGAACATAGGAGAAGGGAAGGAAAACTAAGATAAAAACAGAGAGGGAGGCAAACAATAAGAGACTCTTAAATACAGAGAACAAACAGGGTTGCTGGAGGAGAGTTTGTGGGGTGGGTTAAATGGGTGATGGACATCAAGGAGGGTACTTTTCAGGATGAGCACTGAATGTCATATGTAACAGATGAATCACTGTTTCCAAGACTACACTATATGTTAACTTGAAAATAAGTTTAAATAAAATAAATAAATAATAGAATGTGAAATAAAGCCCACAGCCTACTAAAAGTAAGAAAACAACCAAATGAACAAACAAAAAAGAAACAAACAAAAACCATCCTAAGTATTTCATAGCCACCCAAGAGATCACTTGATTGTCAGGTCAAAGAATATTTGCAAGAATTTGCAGAGCATAGCACTCACATATTCCATCTGAGAAAAATACTTGAGAAAAGATTTTAAACTAAGTAACAAACGACTCCTAACAGGGTCCTCAAGATGGTAGGGGTAAGGAGCTAGTGAGAAAAGAAAGTATCCTGAGGCCCTGGTATTACTTGAGAGAGAGAAGAAATGGGAAAGGTAGGAATAGAATATTTTGGTTGGAGGGGTTACTAAGTGAAAGCCTCTTC
>NW_021859705.1:0-958 GCF_006229205.1 Suricata suricatta
TAGAAGTGATAATGAGCCTACTCTGAGGTGCTGACCACCATTCTTAGAGCCTTCAAGCAGCTCTAGCCCCTCAGTGAAAGCCCTCTGGGGGAAAACAAGGAATCCTATGTTCTGGGTCAAGATTAGGAAAATCTCGGAAGCCTGTGTGCAGTGGACATTGGAGGGCTGAAGTGTCGTGTAACTAGCAGGGGGCCCAGGGTGGGGGGAAGAGGCCTCCCCGAGGCTGCGCCCCAAAGCCTTCTGGTTCTCCACTTCTCAGCAGCGATCTTCTCAAATTGCTTTACTTCTCTGAGCCCGTGGAAGAGGAGGACGCACGCCTTCCCCAGGGGGTTAGTATGAAAACTAAATGGGATAACGTATGAGAAGACGCACCGCGAATCAGAAAGCACTCTCCGTGTGTATTCCGGCACGTACACAGAAGGTGGTCCTGCTGTCTGGAGAGAAAGGAATCATAGATAATGATGGTGCCCCACCTGGAATATCTCCAGAAAATCATTCCAAAGAGGAAAAGTAAAAGGTTGTAAAGGCTGTAGGGGAGGAAGAGGAAGAAGAAGCACGACTTCTAAGATCAGGGCACGGAGGTGGCACTTTCACTGTCCCTGTGATGCTGGGCCAAGGGGGTGGTGTCTTTGGAAACTCTTTCCAACACCTGTTGATGAACCATCAATATAGTGTTTGGGGATTTCAAACTGAAAAAAAATTGTTTGGATAGAAAGGAAATTTCACTGCTTTAAATAAAAATCTTACATACTCTCCCATTGTTAGAATTCATATTTTTAAAAAGTGGGCTGCAAATATTTCTAAATGTAATCAGAGAGAACTTTCTGCCTGATCAAGCGATGACAGGTCCTCAGACCAGAAGTCTGATTCCCAGGATGCCTGGTGTTGGGTCTATAGGCATTTTAAGGACCTGAACTCTCCCAACAGGGCCGGCTGTCAGGGACTCACTGGGGACACG
>NW_021859706.1:0-958 GCF_006229205.1 Suricata suricatta
AATGATGGAAAATAATTGCATATGTTAAAAAATAGTGTTATATTCTAAAAAAAAATAAAAAAAATTAAGTTACCACAAAAAAATAAAATAAAATATATGAACTTTAAAAAATGGTATCTATTGGAAGATCAGATTGAACATAAAAAACGGTACCTTTTGGAAGATCAGATTGAACAGGAGAATTCATTTCCTTGCCCTTAACAAGACAAGAAAGTGGAGTTTAGATTTAGAAAAAAATTAAGCATTGCAAAAGGCACTCACACAGTTGTGAGATAAGTAAATACCAATAGCTGGGAATAGCTTTAGCAAAGGTCCTGGGAACACACAGTAAGACTGTGTTTCCTGTCTCTTACACTATAACTAGACTCCAACATAAAGTCTGTTCTCTACAGTCTCTAGTCTATAACTAGACTTCAGGCCTTCTCATACAAAACTCTTGGCAAATATATATTGGATCTCCCCTCAAAAAGAATTCACTGGACTGTCTACACCTAAGGAAAAGAAAAGATATAATAACAATTGCCCTATATTTCTGATAATAAGAAAATATGCTCCTGAATTCATTCTTACAACTTTTTCTTTGAAACATTACTAGTTTAAGAAGAGTCTGTTCTTCTTATAACAGACACCATGGAAAACATTGGTTATATTACCAAGGCTTTGATGTTAATTTCAAATTTAAGAATGATGTGTATAGAATCAGATATGACCAAACAGATTTAATAAAGTAGGATTCACTTTTATAAAGCCAACGCTTACAAGGTGTCTTGAAAAAACTGGTGTGCTGCTTGACTTACAGCATTCCTGGACATACAGGTGAGTTAAGAAAGGTCCATTCCTAGCAGGCCTTAAAATATTTTGGGAACCTCGAGAAGAGAGAAATATACTATAAATATAGGTATCAATTTTTTTCATGTCATATGATTTATTTCTATAGTATTAAATCAAATCTGTCAGT
>NW_021859707.1:0-958 GCF_006229205.1 Suricata suricatta
CCCTGGGGTCTGTGGTTCTGTGTAGGCTTTCTTTTTCTTATGGCCAAAGGCAACAGAGGACAGTGATCTCCAGTAGAGTGTGGCCCCAGGCATCCCTCCTCCTGTGCCCAGTTCAGTTCTGTGTGACCACGAATGGCCAGCTTCAGGCTCTGTGCAGCCTCTTTTTCTGGGCGGCTCCGTCCTTGGCCGGCTTCCCCTCACTTCCTTCCTCTTGACGCTGAGGCCTGGGGGAAACACTGCCCTTTCTCAGCCTTGGATCCTCCCCGAGTTTTTAAGTCCAGAGGAGCTCGGCAGACTCTAAACTCCATGTCTAGAATTTCCTCCAAAAGTTCTCTTGGATTATCTGAAAACTTGTTCACTCAAAAGAATAACTTGCCAAGCATCTTCTATGTGCCAGGAACGCAGACAATGGGGAGAGAGACCCAGCTTCCAGTTCTCTGGGCCACTGTCAGCCCAGCGTGGCCCAGGAGGCTGTACAATGGGCGGCTGAAGCAGAAGGGGCTTGGGATGCTGAGGTGGGGCCCAGTGCTCTCCTCTCTTTACCCCACTTTCCTGCCAAGGATGCGGGAGCAAAAGAGGGAGCCCCCGAAGCAGCCCCACCCCACCCCACTCCCTTATGAGAGAGAGGCAGAGTATTGGGTCAGCTGGGTAGAGAACCAGACTTTCTGAGGAGGGAGAGCAAGCCGGGCATTTGATTCGAGGGAGTCCTGCCAGCCTGTGCCCTCTTCCTTGAGCCCAATTCTGAGAAAGCCTTCCCTCTCTTGTCTCCCCCGGCCCCCATATGTTAACCTCCTTCTCCCTCGACATGCCTAGTGCCTGCCCAGGACACTTCTTCTGAGAAGGCCCAGGAGCCATGGCAGGGATCTGGTGTCCCCCAACCCACCTGTGTCTCCCCAGGAGGCACAGGGGCAACTTTACCTGTGCCCTTGGAACCCGGCCCACAAGCTGCCATTCGCTC
>NW_021859708.1:0-1900 GCF_006229205.1 Suricata suricatta
ATAAATGCAAGTATTGGTTATTTATTAATAAGTATTTATTAATACTTAACTGTTTTGTTGGAAATCTTTATAAAATGTATTTGTGTACTTGTCCTTCTTAATTGATGTACCAAAAAGCAAACAATAAAAGACAGTAGCATTCATCCTGAGTGATGGTTTCTATAGCAGGTCATTTGAGAAAATCAGGTTGTTTATTGAAATCCACATCCCTATTCTGTTAAAAAGGAAGACTCTGTGGCAAATGTTTATGTGCTGGAAAATTTTTTTCCCACTGTCTCTGATGAAAACCAAGATAGCATAAAATCTGATCCCTGAATAAATGCGCTATTTCTGAAATTATAATAAAGCTTATTGCTTATTTTTTAAAAATCATTCATGAACACTGAACCACAATTCATATTTAGGGTCCCATGGAAATGGGTTTCAGGCAGAAAACCCTTCTTCATTTGCTGGTTTTTGTAGTTATTACCTTCCAGAATGAACACTGTTCCTATATGTCTCACCTTTATGTCAAAACTTTTTAAAATTGGAATTTACTGAATCTAGTAAAATGAAATAAACTCAACACGATGCTGTGAATAGTATACAACATTTCATTTTTTTTCCTGTGAGCAAATGTCTCTTGCATTCTTAAAGATTTAATTGAGACATTATTTTTATTCACTTGCATACATTTGCTCTCACTCCAGAAGGGAACGAACGTTGTCCCACTAATGTAAAACAAAACAAAACATGCAGCATTGTTTGCAATATGAAGTTTCAGAAATAATCCATGCCTTGTAGACTCTTCTGTCCCTGAGCTATACCACTTAATTTCCAAAACCGTATCTATAGAACTTTTATCACTAGGACATATTCTTGAAACATATGGACACAGATGGTCCTGAAAATGCTGCCTCACAACATGATTCCTGACCTCAGCCACGGGCTTTCCATATGCTTCCTTTGAAGGATGCAGCTCTTCCTGGTCTTCCGAAACCTCGGGCCCTTCGGAAGCTCTAATATCAGCAGGATGTGCCGGTTCCCTTTCTCTGTTTGCCATGGTGCTTTGCTAGATGCTGCAATCCTAATTACACCCCACATTCAATTCACATCCTTTAAGACATGCAAGAGTTTAATACGGGACTTTGGGGAAATACAACTGTAAAATATCAAAAAAAAAAACCAACCCTTTTTTTCCTTTTTTTTTTTAAGAGTTAGCAATCCCAAGACCACTGCAATATATAAATACAAGCATTAAGCAATAGAGACAGTGGCTTATATCATGTGCTCTTAAGGAGAGTGACAGGCCACAGTGCTCACAGTAGCCAACTCCATAGAGTTATGAATCCTAATTCTATGAAAATTACTCACTTAATATTCCACTTTAACCAAGACTCTAGAGCTCCATATCTTAATCTTCATTGTGGTGGTAATATTAACTGCGAATACATAAAAACCCAAGGGAAATAAATGATCCTTCAAATGAAAACTATTTAAATTATCTTAGTACTGTACCATATTTCAAAAAGAGATGACTATGCTACATTTTATATATTTTTATATGTAATTGTATACTAAATTTCTCAAATTTCAAGATGGTAATATTGACTAATTCAGATTTTATAGGTGCACAAAAAACAGCTACTTATGGAATTCCACTATTTAAAGGATGTCATTAAGAATAATATTAAAAAAACCAATGAAATATTTATACTGCATATTTATTTTTCTCACTATTAAAACTTACCCACAGTGGGATTTTTTTTAAATAAATATGAACTCTATCATCATTTCCATCAGGGTAGACATAGTGTTTGATTACATACATAAATGCACAGTGTGTCTAAACCTGTGAGGGACTTGGTCTGTGTAGTAGGCATATTAAATTTTTAAGGTAGGCCAGTGGAAGCAGTATTTT
>NW_021859709.1:0-958 GCF_006229205.1 Suricata suricatta
GGACTCTTATAAATGTATATACTGATTATAGAACAGCCCTTTTGTTTTCCTTTAAGATCAGAGGAAAAAAAACCATCTCAAAAATAGCCCAGCTAGTTGAAATCACTGTTTATATATTCAGAATTAGGTATAATTTCTTAATAATTCCTGATGAGATTTTCTCAGCTAATACAAATTCAATATTAATATTGAAAAATTAAAAACTACTAAAATTTCAGGAATGAAATTTAAAAAGATGTAAATAAATGAAGATATATACCAAGTTCCTGGATTAGAAGATTAAACACTTTTTAAAATCAATTATTAATTATTAACCTAGAAATTTATAAGCTGATTCTAAAACAATATATGTAAAATAAAAATCGGATTCAATGACAAATCAATCTTGAAAAATAAGAATAAATCAACTTCATAAAAATGGACATTGCTGTCCACACTTTAAGCTGTAGTAGTCAAAACAGATACATTTTTGACAAAAGCACCAAGGAAATTCAATGAGAAAAACCTGGTTTAAGAAATAAACTAGGGGCACCTGGGTGGTTCAGTCGGTTAAGCGGTTAAGCAATTAAGCATCTGGCTTCAGCTCAGGTCATGATCTCAGGGTTTGTGGGTTTGAGCCCCACATCGGGCTCTGTGCTGACAGCTAGCTCAGAGCCTAGAGCTTGTCTTCAGATTCTGTGTCTCCCTCTCTCTCTGATCCTCCCTTGCTCATGCTGTCTCTCTCTCTCAAAAATAAATACAATATTAAAAAATTTAATAAAAAAATAAAAAGAAATAAACTAAAAAATAAATACATAAAAAGCTAGTTTTTGTAAAAACAACCTAAAAAATAAATACATAAAAACTGGATATCCATATGGAAAAGAAATGAATTATGACCCTTACCTCACAACAGACACACAAATTAATTTGAGATGAGTAACATAAAACAAAAGTTAAAACTTTGAATTTTTCAGAA
>NW_021859710.1:0-958 GCF_006229205.1 Suricata suricatta
TCACACATAAAGGGATAACCCAGCCATGATGACCATTGGCAGAGTTTCAAGTAGCTGAACACTCATGCCTTGTTAAACTCTTTTGATGCCTATTCTTATTTCTTTGTTTTATTTATTTTTATTTATTTGTTTTAGAAGGAAATGTGGGGATATCAGACCTGAGAGATCAAAGGCACTCAGGTACAATTAAATGAATGAATACATGAATTATTGAACTTTATAAACCTTTATAAGCACCGTGTCTATATACCTCTTCGTAAATAACCTTGGTTAATTTTCCTCTCACTCCTACATTAGGATAGTATCAACTCACACATTTATGGAAACTGAATGATAGATTACATGAAAAGGATGCCATATGTTCACTCATGCCTTCACTCATTAAACAAAGACTTATTGAGTAACTACTGCATGAATATCATTGTTCTGTATGCTTGGAATATATTAGTGAACAAAGTGAACTTACTATCTTTTGGGATAATGATGACAATGACAACAATAATGATTATCATCACCAATATAAAATAACTGACAATTTTATTCCTTAATATGTGTTAAATAATGTTATAAATATTTTATGTATAACTTAGTGCTTCCATAAAAACTATGAGATAGGTATTTTGCTTGACCTCACTCTATATTGGGGAACTGAATATAGTAAGATTAAGACACTTGCTCACTATCACGGAGCTAGTAGAAGGTAGAAGTGAGATCAAAGCTACACAGTGTGGCTCCAAGGCCTGTTCTTAACCATAACACCCACCATACTGCCACCTAATTATACTGAGTGACCGGTAGTTAATTTTCTCAGTCTATTATCAAAGGAACTTTAACACCACATCAAAGACTAGTGGGAATACAGTGCTTTACTTGTACCCAGGGAAATGATGGAAGAGTTTAGACAAAAATATAAAATAAAATTTATTTTCAGCATGAATTTTAAATCTTTTGGGACTAA
>NW_021859711.1:0-958 GCF_006229205.1 Suricata suricatta
TTTGAAAGAAGCATAGTTCTGTGAGTTCAAGCTCTGGGTAGGGCTCTGTGCTGACAGCTCAGATCCTGGAGCCTGCTTAGATTCTGTGTCTCCCTCTCTCTCTGCCCCTCCCCCCCTCAAAAATAAATAAACATTAAAACAAATTTTAAAAGGAGTATAGTTCATTGTTACTATAGTATAACACTTTGTAAAAAAAAAAAGTATGACTCCATTTTTCTCTGTCACATAATGCCAGTGTCCTATAGCTTGCTTAAATGGCTAAAATTGCCTAGGTCTGCAAAGTTGTGTCTTATATCATTAGAGACATAATGCAGCTAAAAAGTACTTTCTCCAAGGTTCCTGTTTCCCTCCATGGCTGTCTGGATCAAGTGAAACAAAAGGTTGCAATCTGATTACTGTGCCAAATTCTCAGGGCATGGATTGATTTTTTTTTCTGATGAAAGTGATTTCCCACACTATCTGGAAACACATGGCACATTCTCAGCAGCCTGGCATTATGTTTAGATATGCACTCCATGATAGTGTGTGACACGTTCTCCCCTGCTCTGCCTCACAAAGCAGAATGCATAAAGAAAATCATCAAAAACCAAGCACCATTTAAAAAGTCACCTTCTAAGACAAATACTGTGTGATCTCACGTGTAAGTGAGATAGAAAGACAGATCGGCTATGTGGTTACCAGAGGTGGGGGTTCGGGATTGGGCGAATTGGATGTAGCTGGTCAAAAGGCACAAACTTCCAGTTTGTACAGGGATGTAGTATACAACATGATGACTCTAGTTAACACCACTATGGTACATTTGAAAGTGGTTAAGAGAGTAGATCCTAAGAGTTCTCATTACCTGGAAAAAAACATTATTTTTGTATTTGCATGAGATGATGCATGTTAACTACACTTATTGTGGAAATCATTTCACAACATATATAAATCAAATTGTATGGTACATCTTAAACGTATA
>NW_021859712.1:0-958 GCF_006229205.1 Suricata suricatta
CTCAGGCAGCCAGGAGAAGCTTCCCCCCCCACCCCCACCCCCACCTTGGCCCCTGGAAGTCTCCTTTTAGGACATGCTGGTTTATATGCACGCTGATAGATGTTTCATATCTGGGCCGAGGGGCTCGCTGGAGCGGCTGCCCCGCACTCAGCACACGCGGCGCGGCGTGGTGAGGAAGGAGTGTTTATGGAGCTCTCTGCTAATGACTCCCATTTATGGAACATGTGTGGAGCAGCTGAGTGGGGCCGGCTAAGACAGGACATCAGTAAGGCCTAGGTTTTGCAGCCTGGCTGAACACACAGGCTTTCCCGAGCAGCTGCAAGGATGGTTCTGCTACCAGCTTCTGGGAGAATCCGAGGCTCCCCGGAATTCAAGCCTTTCAGTGCTAACAATGCGCTGGGAAAGATGGCTTTGCTAGGGAAGCTGTTGGCCAGACTGATTGGATGAAGCCAATAATAAGAATGATGGCCATTATAAGAATAAAATCTAGTACTGGGCCATCGAGGTGGCTCAGTCGGTTGTGCGTCTGACTCCAGCTCAGGTCATGATCTTGTGGTTCACCAGTTCAAGGCCCCATGTCAGGCTCTGTGCTGACAGCTCAGAGCCTAGAGCATGCTTCGGATTCTGTGTCTCCTTCTCTCTCTGCCCCTTCACCACTCATGCTCTGTCTCTTTCTCAATAAAATAAAATAAAATATTAAAAAAAATTTTTTTAAGTTTAAAATAATATTGATAAAGAGGAATAAAACCTGGCACTTATCATTTGCTTGCCTCATGCCAGACATTGTGGAAAGTGTGCACATATATATTTTTTTTTCTTTCGTTAAATCTTCAAACCAGCCTATAAGGTTGGTACTATTTTTTTTTTGTTTACTCTTCATCGTACAGAGGAAGGAAGAGGGCTGAGAGATATGAATTATCTTGCCCAAGGCCACTGACTTGGAATTTCAACCCTGGTG
>NW_021859713.1:0-958 GCF_006229205.1 Suricata suricatta
TGGTAATATGTCCAATTAATTACTTACTTTCTCAATGATAATTATGTAAATTATACAAAGACCTTTCCTAGATAATTTTTTAATGACTCTTTCATTTGGATAATTATTTTAGAAAAACAACTATACTAACACTCTCAAAATACAGGAAGAAGATATAGAACTATTACCAAGTGAAATCTTTATACAAACATTTCATTATTATTTTAAGAGAGGACCTTACAGTGTGCCGGGTGGCTCATTCAGTGGAGTGGTTGACTCTTGATTTTGGCTCAGGTCATGATTCCAGGGTTATGGGATCGAGCCCCAGGTCAGGGTTTTCTCACTGAGCATAGAGGCTGCTTAGGATTCTCAGTCTCTCTCTGCTTCTCCTCCTCTCTACTGCTTGTACTCTCTCTCTCTCTCTCTCTTTCTAAAATAATAAAAAAAAGACCTTAAGAAGAAAACTACCCTTAGAACTCATTTAGAAAGACTGCATATTTAATAGCAAATTATTTCATTTAAAATTTCAGTATAATTATGTGATTGCTATAAATTGAATGTAAACCTTAAAATACCTATTTTGGTTAAGTAGTCTTATTTATATAAGCAGGCAAGTTTATTAATATAATTCTCTGATTGACTCCGCATATATGTTTGCTTCATGTACTTTGCATATTATATATGTGCATAGCATCGATTAATCATTGTTGCCATTTTATGCAGATCATTTAATTCCCCCTTTTGAAAATTAACAAACATTTTATATCTTAAAAGTTAATATTGAAGTGTAAGTAAAAACATTATATTGTTTTGGACTCTAGCAAATATTACTTTCTTAGGTAGGATGGAGGATGGTTTCTCACTGTCTTTTAATATTTTCTCTTTGAAAGGTCAGTAAGATTTGTGGCCGTCCAATCAGAGCAGCTACACAAAGCCCCCGTTGTTCTTTTGAGGGAAGCAAAGAGAAGCATGGGATGAA
>NW_021859714.1:0-958 GCF_006229205.1 Suricata suricatta
CTTTCATAGCTTTTTCATACTCATAGAATCATATATAAATGTTCATACATATGTGTACAGATACACATATACATTTTACATATTCATAGCTGTTCTATCTTTTAAAAACTCCTTGTAAATATCAGGTTTTATCTTGTTTCTCCCTCACTCAGCAATACCATGGACATAGTAATCTAGGTCACATGGTTTGGTTCTAATTTATTCTTTCCAATTACAGCCTAGTATTTCATGGTAAGGATGTGCCATAATATATACAACTGTCTTTTATATGAGCATTACCTTTGCTTCCAGATATTGACACAATGAATATTTCAGTAAACAAGCTTGTATATAAATCTTTCAGTTTGGAGGCTTTTATTTATATGGGGGTGATTCTCAGGAATAGGATTCTAATATCAAAGAGGATATAATTTTAATTTGAATGTATGTTGTTAGTTTGGTTTCTGGACAGTTCACATATCCTAAGTAATGAATAAGTGTAGTTTTCCCCTATATACTCTCTAGATATACATGTTATAGATCATTTAAAACTTTTGGCCTGATGGGTACAAATTTTTTCTCTATGTAGCTTATTCTGCATTTACCTTACCACCAGTGAGTGTTACTCTCTTTTCAAGTGTTTGTTAATAACTTGGATTTGCTCTCCTGCAAATTAGTTGCTCATTCATATCTTTTGTCTATTTCTCTTTTGTGTTGTTTTTCTCTCCATTAGCAATATTTTGTCCATTAACAATATTAACAGTAGTTTGCAAACTATGTTGGAAATATTGACCTAGATTGGTTACTTTTCTACTTATTTTGTTTTTATCTTATCATATAAAAGTTTAAATATTTACATAGTCAAATATGTCTGCCTTTTCCTGATATCATGTAGATATCCCGTTTTGATTGGACAAATGATCTAATTACTCAACTGTACATATTATCTTTTAGTTTTCCTTAGTTTGTATTATTTTAT
>NW_021859715.1:0-958 GCF_006229205.1 Suricata suricatta
TAAAATTGTTTTAATGATGTTTAACTCAAAATAAGTAAAATAAGCATGTAATCAACTTACAAACAAGATATTTCACATTCTTTTTAATACTCTTTGAAATCTACTATGTGCTTTATACTTATACCACATCTTGGACTAGCCACATTTTAAATGCTCAATAGCCATGTGTGAGTGGTAGCTACCATGGTGGACACTCAGCTCTAGGCTGAAAATCTGATCACTGTGGAACTGTATCAGATAGAAAATGTGTTTTGTAGTCTAAATATCAAAATTAAAAAACCTGGAATACACTTGTTTTTGTCAGTGATCCTCACTCATTTTTAATGCATCTTCATTTATTCAGTAGACATTTATTGATCACCACCTATGTAGCAGAGATTAAATACTGGAAGTATATTCCCCTTGAAGAACTCAAAGTCCAGGAATGATCTATTAACTGATTACTAAAATACACATTATAAGTGCTGATAAAGACATATAATATGATATGGAAACAGAATTAGTGAGTATGTTTTTGGATGGAGGATGTAGGAATATTTCGCAAATTCAGCTTATATGAGCGTGATCTTAATGAGTGGAGTGTGATAAGACAGGGCAGAGCAGAGCAAGGTTATTTTAGTTAGAAGGTACAAAGACAAAAAATTTAAAAAGCAAGGTATTCTTGGAAAACTGCTAATAGTTTATTAAGGCCAGAGTTTAAAATACCTTAGGGCACATTGCAGGAAACAAAGGCAGATTTGCGTATGGAGGCAAGAATATATATCATACTATGCTTTGGGCTTTGTGATGGAGACCTAAATGATTTTACAATGAGAAACAATTTCCATTTTGGAAATTCTCCTTTGATGGTAGTGTATCAGCTGAGCTGGGGGCAGAAGACGGACACCAATTTAGAAGATTTTATAAACAATAAAAAATGAAGATTTCAATTTTGACAGCAAATGAGAAGAAATGAGAC
>NW_021859716.1:0-958 GCF_006229205.1 Suricata suricatta
AAATAACCTGTGCCAGCAATGGACAAGGAACCAGAGAGCAGCCCCTTTCTTCAGACGGGACATGAGCTTTCCCATTTGCCACGAGTATTATCTACTTGGCCCCTATCAGCTTTTGTATTTTAGACTCAAAACAAGAATTTGTTCTTTTGTTTTAAAATACCATCCAGACAGGGGCATCTGGGTGGCTCAGTAGGTTAAGCGTCCGACTTCGGCTCAGGTCATGATCTCCGGGTCTTTGAGTTCCAGCCCCACACTGGGCTCTGTGCTGACAGCTCAGAGCCTGAAGCCTGCTTTGGGTTTGTGTCACCTTCTCTCTCTCTGCCCCTCCCCTCCTCACGTGCTCTATCTCTTTCAAAAATAAGTGTTAAAAAAAAATACTATCCATGGTTGTGAATCTCTGTCATCTACTAACCAATATGTCATACTCCTGAACAGAAATCATGAAGTTTCAGCTGTGTCTTTGCAGGTGCCATCCATCACAGGGAATATGTCAAAAGGAAAAACAAAAGAGCCTCTTACTAAGGCTAAAATTTGTGTTGCCACCATCAGCTCTTTCATTGAGGCATGTCTCATGGAGGAACAAAGTTTTAGGACCAGTATCACCTTACATATCGGAACAATATTACTGTTCTCTTATCTGCTCATATGCCCTTTTATGGACAACAGCTGTGATGATCCAGATGGAGAATTACATTAAGCCTGATGACTTGAGCCTATGAGCGGGCCCGACGGCCACCACACTGAACTGAAAAATGGAAGCAATGACCAGCCGTGAGATTACTTGTGATGGGCAGGAGCCTCAATAGCTACCTTCCTCTGACAAGTCATCCAGTCCTTGAGCTTCAGTGTTGTGTGTTTCCTATGGGGACTGCAACCCCTGGCTTGATCAAAAGCTAATTAGTGATAAACTCTGTGATGGGGAGTGAGAACCGACATCTTAATTCTGTACTCGGGCCTG
>NW_021859717.1:0-958 GCF_006229205.1 Suricata suricatta
AAAAAAAAAAGAAGATCCACAGGTCACCTACATTCCGAAGGCCCAAGACACTGCGTCTCTGAAGGCAGCCCAAATTACCTCAAAAGAGTGACCCTAGAAGAAACAAGTTTGACCACTATGCCATAATCAAGTTCCCACTGACGACCCAGTCAGCCATGAAGAAAATAGAAGACAACAACACTCTTGTGTTCATTGTGGATGTCAAGGCCAACAGACACCAGATCAAACAGGCTGTGAAGAAGCTCTATGACATTGACGTGACCAAGATCAACATTCTGATCAGGTCCGATGGAGAAAAGAAAGCACATGTTCGACTGGCTCCTGACTACAGTGCTTTGGATGCTGCCAACAAAACTGGGATCATCTAAACATGTCCAGCTGGCTAAATCTAAATATACATTTTTTTCACCATAAAACAAACAAAACAAAACAAAAAACAAAAACAGGAAGATCAAGAAAAAACTATGAAAAATACCAGCAATCTAGAAGGTGTGCCATTGTTGAAATAAGAGAGCAAAGGAAAGGAGGACAGAACAGAGGAGAAAATGCAGCAATATGCATAGTGCAGAATTTGTCCTGAGACTTACTTTCATTGTAAAGTGATAGCAAGTTTGTGAAGTGTAGAACTGAGGAATATCCTCCAGATTTAATCAATGGTTTTACAGGGAGTCATCTTAAAAATGTGGGAATGGATATCATTTTGTAGTAGAAAGACAGTATATGGGAGGTAAGAGAGTGGAACAAGCAAGTATAGTTCATATTTTTAGAAATTTGGATGAAAAGAGGGTGTCTGGGTGGCTCAATTGGTTGAGCGTCCAACTTCAGCCTAGGTTATGATCTCACAGCTCATGAGTTCAAGCCCCATGTCGGGCTCAGTGCTGGCTGCTGGAACCTGGAGCCTGTTTCTGATTCTGTGTGTCTGTCTCTCTCGCTTGTGCTTTCTCTCTCTCTCTCTCTC
>NW_021859718.1:0-958 GCF_006229205.1 Suricata suricatta
CATCAGAATTCTGTAGAATAAAATACCAGTTGATTTTTATTTGCTCTGGGGAGCTAACCTATAGAATCAGCCCACAACATGAAGACAAATTTGGTGTCCATATGCAAAACTATGAAATGAAGAGCTATGGTTGCAATAAAATAAGAGATTAAGTCAAGAATCCTAATTTTTACAAAAATTTTCATACTAGCCCAAATCCACTGACATCAATACTTGCTAAGCAAAATTCCTTGAAGCAGTTTTCCAGAATACATTAATGAATAGGTTACGTATACATAGAGAGGAATGAAACAAAACAACATAAACCATTTGATCAGGTGCAATTACCAGAGGAATTTTAATTTATAAGGTGCCAAACTATATTTTAAGAAAACTAATGGTTGTGCAGGTGTTTTGGACTCACTAGGGAATGCTACATTCCAGCTCGCCCTCACCGGTTGATTAGTGCTAGTCTTTTCTGAAGACCCATGATATTAGCATAAAATTTTCTCTTGGCAAAAACATGGTCTTTCAGATGTAAGAAAACTAATACTGCCATATTGTCTAATACAAAATTTATTACTGTACAAAACCATGAGCTGGCAAAGGGAAAACAGTAAACTATGGATTTGCTTTAGCACTTTTAAGAGTGCCACAATTCAACACATTTGTTTTCTACCTTGTCAAGGATAATTTATTTTCTGGGAAGGTCTTGTGTGTTTATTTATGGTTTATACATACTTGGTACTATGGCAAATGACCAGAGCTGAGCATACCCTTATGTTGGAAGAACATTTACATTTACATGACAAAATTTACATGACAAAATTTAGTAAGTAGATATAGGTTTTATTCATCCCTAAAGCTGACCGTAGGGCTGTATTTTCAGCTCATATTATGTTTTTGACTTTTTAATAGAAATCAGTAGACACATGTCAGAGAACCAGCTTTTCTTCATGGCAAATCTTTGAGAGTCAAG